>NC_089842.1:189374408-189549408 GCF_035609145.1 Eleutherodactylus coqui
ATTAGAAAGCTGAAAGTCCAACAACTTATCCTCATTTCCCCCTTCCAAGAGGCAGGCGGCACTCTCTACAATTTAGGTCCTGTGTGCCGGAGATCTGCTTTTTTTTTTTTTTTTTTGCCTTAATGACAAGGCGGGTCAGATTTACACCCAGGTTAGACATTAAGCATTGGGTTCTGTGTAGACAGCTACTTTATAGCCCCTGAATATGCAAGTAGACGGCAGGAGCCACTGCTGGGAGTAATAGTCCTCCTGCTCTCACAGCGTCATGCCAATGAATAGAACGTTAAAAAAGCAACATAAATCCCTTCTAGGCCACCCCCCCCCCCCCCCCCCCTCATGGCAGAAGTTTTATGCCGCCCCGCTGCAGACAAACAAGGACTTGGCATGCCGCTCGTCATAGTTGCTGGCATTTGATGTGACATATTGATTGGATAAATACTGCTTTACAATGACTTATGCCTCCTCGTTCTCGGCGTCCGTACTTCTGTCTGACTCTCATTTCCAGATATTTTCAGCTCTTATATTTACTTTTTTCTTTCCTGTCCTAGTTTTAAGAAAAGCAGCAAACTCCCTAAAAGGAAAAGCAGTAAGTGGGACCTCCAGCCGGTGTCTGAGCAGCTCCTGCTTGTGTGTATACAGCCTGTTCCGGTAACCCCTAGAGGCGGCTGCCCTTGTGTAGGGGGCCAACTGCTCACCCTTTCAGGCTTCTTCCAGTGGGGAACAATTGAAGTTGTGATTATACAGTCCTTCAGCTTTATTTTGGTGTGTAGCCTTAAAGGGGTTGTCCCGCGAAAGCAAGTGGAGGTATACACTTCTGTATGGCCATATTAATGCACTTTGTAATGTACATTGTGCATTAATTATGAGCCATACAGAAGTTATTCACTTACCTGTTCCGTTGCTGGCGTCCCCGTCTCCATGGTGCCGTCTAATCTTCAGCGTCTAATCGCCCGATTAGACGCGCTTGCGCAGTCCTGTCTTCTGAATGGGGCCGCGCGTGCCAGAGAGCGGCTCCTCGTAGCTCCGCCCCGTCACGTGTGCCGATTCCAGCCAATCAGGAGGCTGGAATTGGCAATGGACCGCACAGAAGACCTGCGGTCCACCGAGGGTGAAGATCCCGGCGGCCATCTTCACAAGGTAAGTAAGAAGTCACCGGAGCGCGGGGATTCGGGTAAGTACTACCCGTTTTTTGATTTTTTTTTTATCCCTGCATCGAGTTTGTCTCGCGCCGAACGGGGGGGGCTATTGGAAAAAAAAAAAACCCCGTTTCGGCGTGGGACAACCCCTTTAAATCGATGATTAGAATACAGTTTTATGTCTTAGTGGAAATGACAAAGTATTTACCCCTAGGCACATATTCTGATGTCAGAGGGCCTTCCCCCATGCTTGGACATTCTTGCATCTTATCACTGGCTCTTTAGCTTAAGGATTGTATTACAGAGAAGGTAACCTGATTATGTATGATAAATGACATGTTAAAACTTGGTTTCTGATCTGGTTTGGGAGATTTCTGCATTCGGTGGATGGGGTTGTGTCCTAGATACAGCAGGTTTAGAGAGATGACGGTAGGAGCTAGTTGGACCACTCCAAGGGATAGTTTGATATCTAGACAGTAGTCAGCGAAAAAAAAATGTCCTTAGATTGCATCCAAAGATAAGACCTAATCTGCAGCGGACAAAGCCCACCATGGAATTCATGAGAAAATCCACATGGAATTCATGGGAATATTTACTGCAGATTACTTCCCTCTCATTGAAAACAGTGAATATCTGCAACTTCAATTCAAATCTGTTACTTCTGGCAATTTCCATGCTGATCCTTTTTTTCCCCCTGCAGTTTATGGATATTTGTTAAAATCAGATGCATTTTGCTGCTACTTTAAGGCGCTGCAGATGCATTATGGACAATGCGTGGCGTATACATTACACATGAATATACCCATAGCCACTAATGGATGCTTTTACTGAATGTGATTTGGGGCTGTGCTGCAGTTAACAGTTTTGTTATGGCTTAAGGTGGCTACTAGTATGTGCAGAGCAATGTATTTTCTGCTCCAATCCGGGGACACAATTTTGTCCTGAAATTAGCACTAGGAGTGGGTGTAATAGTGCCTTGAAGATCTGCGTGGCAAGAAACTTAGCTGTCAGCCCCGTTTCTCATGACAGCCAGCAGAATTGTGAATGCAGCTCTGCAGTACAGACTAACTTCAGATACATTCAATATAAGTAATGTCATTTTTAACTAAATTGCTTAACTTTTATTCGGATTAAATTGATGTTTAAAAGTTTAAACAAGTGCTTTAAAGTGGACATAGCCGTTGATGAGGGTGAGTTGTATGGATGAGCAGCCATACAGATTATCCCTGTAACCGCGGTCCATGAGATCATCTTCAGTGGCCACCGAGTTATACGTCTGTTCTGCTATTTTCAGAGAAGTCTGCTTCTCTAACCCTGGGTATCGGCTGCATCTGGCCTTGGATATTAAGGTCACAGTACCGGCCTTCTGTGGTTCTCCAGAACTATGGTGCTGTATCGCAGGATGTCCGGGTATTACGGATGTAGTACAGGTGCTAATGTGTTCACGTTACTGCTGGCTTCCCACCAAGTTATGAGCGCAGGTTTGGAAGACAGTATTTCATAGTTTGGGGTCATGGCCCTGAGTAGAGGTGGTCACATTCGACTAAGGTCAGCCAAACCTGGCATACTAATGTGATTTAGATGTCTGGCAGATGTCGTTGGAACAAATGATCAGGTATGTTCAGTGCAACATTCCTATTCTTTGTTCTCAAGGGAGATGAGCATATGGCAGTAGCTTGCTCATCTTTTCCCATTCATTGAGAACATACACATGCCTAGTCAGCCGATGGTGGAGGGTTGGCCGGGGGCGGCGCGTGGATGGTGGAGGGTCGGCCGGGGTTGCAGTCTATTTAGAGTGTCTTCCCATCTTTAGACATGATATCTCATTGGCGGCTATAAATGTCAACTGCTTTTACACACTATGCAAACTAAGCAACGATGGACTTCTGCTTTTTTACATTTCTTCAATGTGCCGTTGGTAAATAGAAAACTTTTTTTCTTTCCCTTTGTCTAGACCAGGTGCTGGTTGTCTTGCCTCTGCCCTGGCATACTGATATCCACAGACAGCAAAATGTGGCCCAGAATACCAGGAAGAAACCGGTGGTGTGAAGTGTGGTCGTCTAGAAGAAATGGCTTACTAGTCCTGCTGCTATCCTGTCTGCCATATAGCTCCAGCTCTGGTAAGAACAACCACTCTATGATTATCTGCAGAACATCGCAGGGGGACAGCAGGCTTCTGCTGGGTTAGAAAAACAATTGTCCTGTTAAATTTTTATTTTATATTTTTTTGAGTCATTTCAAATGATTTATCTTCCCAAGTACATTTTTTCCATACTTCACGGTAACTGTGTGCATAGAGATTGACTTGAGCAATGCTGCAGCTGGCGGGGGTTTAACCAATCTTCTATATTGTTATTGTCCCACTACCCAAGTGTTAAGGCCCATTTAGACAACGGCTATCGCTCAAAAGCCATCTTTTGAGCGATAATCATTGTGTCTAAATGTGCCCATCTTTCAGTTTTCTGCCGAACGATGGACTTCATTTCTGTCTGAAATCCATCGTTCAGCAGAAGAGCTTATGAGATGGACCGCACACTGTGCTCTGCCCAGTGACCGCTCATAACAGCTGATTGCATTGTTTCCACTCTTCTCCGCTGTCAGCCCCGCCGGCTGAACAAAGAGAAGGTATTCAGCGAAGAGCGGGTGGTCTGTTTCCTGATTACAGCTCCTGGTGGTTCACACGCTGCTAATTGGTACTAATAGGCATTAGTACCAATTAGTAATTTATGCAAAATATTTGTGTCTAGATGGACCTTTAATCTCTTCAAAAGGTCTCCAAGGTTTGGAGGGTCACCTGAGAGGCAATGCTTTGGCCACCTATTTCCTAAGAACCTCCCTATGGCTGAATCTTCATCTCCCACAGTTTTCTTCACTTCTGTGTGCTGCGTGAAAATAGGGGTACAGTTTTTATTTCAGGTGCTCTCAGACACCTGTTTTCTTGACCGCGAAAGAAATAATCTATTCTTGTACTTCTAGCTCTGTCATGCCTTTTTAAGCGCAATTTTGGACCTTAACATTATCAGTAACTCACTGTGCTTAAACATATTAGGTTGGTTCTTTGGACCTTCCAAAACCTCTTAACCAAATATATGTCCTCATACAATCAGTTGCGGTAAAACCCTTTACACAATAGCATAAATAAAGCCTTATAAAAATGTTTGAGCTGGGATATTACACAAGCGCTAGCCGGCTGTTGCCACCTCTCCCACATTACTAATAATCGCTACGCTGAAAGTTGTGAGTCCATATGTAGCCCAACAATTATAATTATCGGTAAAGGTACCTTTTCAATAGAGCAATTGTTCAGATTGAGCCTCGTGTGGTGCAGAGTGTGAGCTCTCGCCTACGACCTGAAGGTTGCAAGTTCAATCCCCACATGATTTAGGTAGCCGGCTCAAGGTTGACTCAGCCTTCCATCCTTCCGAGGTCGGTAAAATAAGAACCCAGCTTAGTGGGGGGGTTATTAATAATAATTACCCGAAAGCGCTGCGGAATATGTTGTCACTATACAAATAACAAGATTGTGACAGAAAAGTTGTTGGAAGTGTACGAGGCGGTCTACAAGTAAATTTGTTTAAAAGTCATTAAAATGTAAATAAGGCTGCTTCCACGCCTGTGTTGGGGTTAAGTTCAGGGTTTTTGTGTCTCTACTCCATTTTGGGGAGAAAAATTATCCTACCCCCCTGTTAATTTTAGCTTCTCTCCTCCAAAAATGGAGCAGAGAGAGACTGAAACCCTGAACTGACCCCAACGCAGGTGTGAAAGCCGCATCTCTTGTGACATACAGATTAAAGGGCCATTTACACAGGACGATTATCGCTCAACGTTCGTTTGAACGACATTGAGCAATGATTGTCCAGTGTTAATGCCCAAAATTAATTTACTATTCATTCACTATTCGTTATTGCTGACTTTCAGTCAGTATAAAAACCATTGCTGGATTGTGGGCTTCTTGTTCCTTGTAGACGCTCAGCGCTTCCCATAGAAGGTGTATCGCTGAGCGAGAATCCTGAGATCCAGCAGTGATCTCTGCCTGTCTAAACGCTCTGCACGAGCGCCAACAACCTGAGAGGTAACATCCGTGTTCGTCGTCCTGTGTAAAAGGGCCATAAGGATTTCTTCATTATCGGTAAGGATAGTACCTTGTAAACAGCAGCAGTCCAGCTATCATATTGCTGTTATTTTGTAGAGTACTTCCAGCCCTGATAAAACCATTAACCACAAGTTCTCACAATGCTATCTGTCTGGCAGTAAATGGGAGATACCAACACATTTAGCGGAAGGTTAGGTTATAATTAGAATCAAATATGCAAAAAAAGACACTAGTGTGCCTCTATTCAGACAATGGTGAGCAGCAGGAAGCAAGCGATATCCTGTGTTAGCACTTTGATACTATCAGTGCTTGGAAACAAAAGAGCCTCCATGCTTCGCCTGCAATGGTAAATGCTAGTTACTGTAGAGGCGCAGCCATAGAACACAATAGTTACCTCTGTAGTAACAGTGGTTGACTAGAAAGCATCATGAGAACCCTGTGCTGAGTCTACATGTACACATTGCCTCAAAACCACAGCTGATGATATTGTATTATAATACAAGCAAAATAAAGGCCCATTTACATAAATTATTATAAAAAACGTTATCTTCATTTGCATGCAAAAAAGCCTCTTGCAGCTGTTTGCAGAGCCCAGTGTGTGATTAGTCACACACCCTGGCTGTGCACACAGCTGCATCGTTCTCCTTGGGGCTGCCAGCAGAATACAATGTAATCTCCCGGCTCCCTGGAGAACATAGCTTGCGGTCTTTTGAGAGATACTTTAAGTTTACCTTAAAATTATCGTTCAGCCGAAAAGTGCACAATGGCAGCATTTTACATGTAAGGATTATCACTCATGTTTTGTCGTTTAGCGCTCAAAATTTGTTCAATTGTTGCGTGTAAATGTAATGTTAACTGTGGATAGCAGTTAAGCTGTGGGTAGCACTGTGAGAGTAGTATGGGGAGTCCGTCGACCAAGCCCATGACTAAGTCCAAATGGAATAACTTCAGAGCCAAAGTCAAAAAGACACCTCAGACTTGTTGACTGATCCCTCTGCAGTGGTATAGGGGTTTTAGGAGATGCTTCAGCTGGTAGTTAGTCCCTGTAAGAGCAAGCTAGTTCTACACTTCTAAAAAGGGATCTTTACAGGACTTAAGTATTGATGACCTATTCTTAAGATAGTTCACAGCACATCTAACAGCTGATCAGTGTTGATCCTGAGTAGCGGAACCCTGACTATCAACTATTGATGAGGATAGGTAATCGGTATTTAAAGGGGTTGTCCGGTTACCAGAAAACACTGCTGCTAAAGCTCCAACTATCTTAGAACAACAGAGCAGTACTGATCGAGCGCTGTGCGCTCCCAGTGATTGTTGTGCAAGATAACGGCAACGGAAGTGAGGTGACCATTGCAGCCAGATACTGCAGTGTCTCTATTCTAAACTCCTGGCATCGTGACAGCCAGGACGTGAGCACTGATGCCAGGAGAATGGGCAGTGATGCGGCAGCAGTCAGGTGGCTTCTGCTGACGTCATTGTTCACAACAACCAGCAGGGGAACGGTGGGGTAGAAGAGGCTGGGTAAGTACTGTCTTGTTTGCTGCAAAAGCTCCAATTATATTAAAACAATGTTGTCCGGTAACTGGACAACCCCTTTAAAGAGGTTTTCTGGGACTATACTATTCATAACCTATCCTCAAGATGGGTCATCCGTAGTTGATCGGCAGGATCATCGATGAGCAGTTGATTGAAGAAGCAACAGGTCTTAGATGAGCGCCGCAGCCTCTTTTTTTATCAGGCCTGTTATATTACATCGGTCACTGTCCTGAGAGCAGCTCAGTCCCATTCAAGTGGGTGAGACCGAGGTGTAATAGCAGGCACAACCACTATGCAGTGTATGGCACTGTATCTGGTATGGATGAAATGTGTATCTCCACCCCACCTGGTATATGTAGAGTATTGACTACATATACCAGGTATAGCAGCTGCTGTGGTTCTAGGCCTTGTAAGGTGTGTCGGCATTATCTTGCAGCAGGTTAAACCAGTTGTCCCTCATTTATTACCTGAGCAGTAACTTTACATTGTATCCATATTTATTATGATGGCTTATTTCTCCGTTTTGGTATTGGACTAAAGATGCTTAACAATGTTCTGTACCGACTGATACAATATTGTCTTAAAGCAACATTTTCTAGCTTCTCATGGCCCGTAGTCCTAAACCACAGGTCACATAATAGTCTATAAACAACACTGCATCGCTGCCATAAATGGATTATTATGGAGGGCATTAACTGGGGATGGCTATTCATATGTTAATATGCATAGACAAAATCATGGCTGCTGCTGCGTTCATAGCCCTGTATTCCTGTCCCACCTACAATATGCGGATACGCCGACGAGCCTTGTATCTAGAGCTGCTGATCGGCGCGGGCGCGAGCATGTAATCATCTTTCAGCCTTGCGTTGTCAGTGTCTACAAAGCTGTTGTCTGGCGGTATAATACACAAGGGCCAGTCTGCATTCAGCGCTGAATGTGATTGATACTTATGTGACCCTCGGGCAGTGCAGTGACCCGGCCATCTGTCTGCAGAGAACACAAGCCTCTTCTGTATCGGGGATCGCTATTCTACTCAATTAGCGTTTTTATGGGAGAAACAGAATGAAATCCATAACCCATCTTCATTATATGTATTGGCAGAATGGTACCCTGCAACATATCAACCCTCTCTTCTGTAGCTGATCTGCACATTTCTTCTTGTTAACTTGGAAACTGGAGCTGTTGTGTGACACGTGCCGGGTCATGGCTTAGGTCTCTGTGCCCAACTCAAAGAAGGAAAAATGGCTGCTGATCCTAGCCGTTAATGGTAATCAATGCAGCGTTCCTAAATATAAAGTTTTCATTCTCCCTAGTAGAGTTGCTTGGAAGTCTGGTAATATTTCTTAGGACAGTAGGCAGATAATGAGCAAATTCTTTTTTTTTTTTTTTTTTTGCAGGTTTTATGTATTTATTTTTAATTTTTTATTTTATTTATTTTTTTTTATTATAGGGAGTTGTTTTTGGTTTTGCTCCAAGGTACCATTCTCAAGTAATCCCTCAAAAGGGGGGGGAAATAGAGGGGTTGGACATATTGGGTTATGGGTCTTTAACATGGAGTGACAATTGGTTAAACGACTGCATGAGTACTGACGTCACCACTAAGGTTGTTGGCACTCATGCAGACTTCTCTGCTGGATCGCTGGCGTCTTACTCAGCGCTTCACTCTCTGTGAAGTGGGGAGCGTTGATATGGAATGAGAAGCCAGCAATACAAAATAGTGAGATTTTAACTTTTTATACTGCCCGCTTATTGCTCAAATTCATTGATTTGAACAAATTTTGAATGTTATTCGTTATATGTAAAGGGGCCATTAGACATTCTTGATCGGTTGGCTTGGGGACTGGGTGTAGTGACTGGAGGGAGTATTTTCATGTTCCTACAGACAGGGCAGAGGGGGAGATGGGTGCTTCAGGCTGTTGCCTGACACGCCCACACAGGAATGTGGGGGGCATACACACTAGATGAACCTGCCAAGCATGTAGTGGACCCCCAACTCTCCCCTGCCGGAGGTAAGTATTGGGTGCATTTCAACTGTCTGATCCTTTTTGTTCGAGGATTAGCCGCTGCCGGTGGTGGGCATATTGTCTGCAGTGGGCGATACAACCCGCATTGTATCGCCCACTGCAGACATTATCAGCTGGTTAGAGTGAAATGCTCTAGATGAATGCACGTGGTGCCTTGTGGGCTGTTCTGAAGAGAGAAAATTAAATCCATGTACTAAAACTTGTGCAATTTTCTGTCTGCAATAAAGATAAATTTGTCAAACATCCTGACCTGACTCGCTTCTCCTGCTAGTTTACAGAAGTGGTGAGAGGAGAGAGGCTGCATATTGGAACACAACTATGGCCACATGCACCAAGATTGTATGACTTTCTTGAACGCACAGGTTCTCCGTACTATGTGGGGGACTTGTCTCATGTTCAGTAAAACACCTGGATGGTTATAAATGGTTACATATGTAAATGTGTATAGGCGCTGTACTTTCCATTTACAGTAAGTGGAATCATAAACTGAAATTACGCAAGACTTGTCCTGACCTCAAATATGGAGGAAGTGACGGACATTCTAGATCCGACTCTCTGATCTCTAGAGCAGATGTTCATGAAGATGAAACAAAGAAAAATGCAAATACTTTTGTGTAGCTAAGGAAGCGGACTTACTCTTCTTATCTGCAGCCCACATTATGTGCACACCCTCATGGACAGCTCCTTAATCTACTGCCTACGTAAATGTTATATGAATGCAGTCTGGCTGTTCCTCTCGGTCTGGAGATACAAAGATCTACTTTACCTGATGTACACTGTGCATTAATATGCGTCACAAGTCTAAGGCCCTACACCTGCTTTAATTGGACAGTCAGAGCAGCATGTAGTGTCTAAAGGTGCTTTCAAAAAATCGCTAAAACAAACAAGTGAATGGAATCGTTCAGTCGTTGGCTCACATTTCGACCTAATGATGATCGTTCACTTCTCGTTCATTCCTTTTATGCAGGCATAAAAAATGCATTGCACTGTAGTTGGGGCATACATAGGAGTTACAGGGGAAAACATCCCCTTGTAGTAACAGTCACTAGCAGAGCTGCTCTAGGTCTGTTAGGACCCTGTAGCTCTGCTGTGTTAGGGGGCACCCTGTGGTCACGTGATCACCGGGACGAATAGTGAAAGTAATACTTAGTGCTACATATCCTGTAAAGAAGGCACAAGAGGTTTTTGACCGCTTCTAACTTCTCTGGGTCCTCGGCTATGACTAACAGCCAAGGACCCGACCTGATACATAGCAGAAGTACTGTGCGGTATTAAAGAGCCTGCAATCGGCCAGGATTAAAGCCCAGGACCAAATGGCGTATATTTACTGTCTTTTAGTTCTTAAGGAGTTAAAGTAAAGGGGTTGTCCAGTTGTAAACTATTGATGGCCTATCCTTAAGGAAAAAAAAAAAAAAAAGGTCCTTATCAATCATTCCATTGTAGAACATGACATGACCTCTCCAGTGGGTGATAACATGGAGCAAAAGATTAGTCGGCTACCTGACAAGTGTATGTCCGAGACTTGTGGTGAGCTGAAAGCACGCACATGCCTAGAAGAGCATGTTAGTGTGTCCTGTTGTCCGCTGCTGGGAATGCCTATTGTAAGGCTGTGATTGTTCTTCTTCCACATAGCCAGTGCTGGGTGATATGGGCAGCACTACCAGTCACATATCCCCGCGGGAGCACTGAAGAAGCACAGGGTTTGCCAGCCTGTACAGACTGCCAGTAATGTGCTGTAGTTTCCTCCCTGGGAAAGTCCCAGCTCCGTCTTGCTCATCCTTCTTTATTTCTAAGAGACCTTTATAGAAATGAGCAGCTCTGACATTGAAGTCAAGAATGTAGTCGTGTTACTAGCAGACTGAGAATTATAGTCAAGCTGTAGCACATTGCTTTTTAGGTTAGCAGTAAACATAGATAAAAGAATGCAAGCCTTGGTAGCATGCAGGGCTACACAGTATTATTGTATACAGTTGCTTTCCACAACAAGTAGATGTAGATAATGTACCGGTTTCATACTTCCTGCTGATGCCATCTGGTAAGTTTGATATTTACTTTCATGCCACCACTCTCTTGATGACTCATGTGGGTTTGTCCGTTACCATTTTCCTGTCTCATGACTTGGCCTACACTAGCCACAGTTATCCTGTAACGACTAAATGAGGCTTCTGTCAACTGACTTTTCATACCCATCTGAGCAAGAATGCAGAACCGAAATCTTTTTTTTTTTGTCTAAAATATGTTATTGAAATTTGCAATAAAACATGGGTAAAACCAAAATGTGTTCCCCGCGCAGGGGGTATCTTGCTACCAACTGGAAAATAAAGAAGTAAAGGAAGAGAGAAAAAAAGAAAGTACAAAGGCTTATAGACAAAGTCCACACATTTTGTCGATTTGTACGAAGTTGACCACCTCATTCAGGGAGCTCCCCAGATCCTCATTTCCTCCCACGTGCCCTACATGTCATGCGAATCCCTTGTCATACCTTCCTCCCTTCTTCCTTGTCCCGACCACCAAGCCCCTCCTCCCCGGCAGTGCCCTTCTTGACTCTATCAGTTCGTTAAGTGCTAAAAACCGTTGCCCTCCTTCCTCAGTAAGGTAGCAGGGCAGGGTGACAATCAGTCGCAATCCCAAGTCGCATATGCTAAGAAGCTTATTTAAGCCTGGTATATCTAGGAATTCCGCCCAGGGTTTCCAAGTCTTGAGGAACAGGTCCATGCCATCCTCCCTCATGGCTGACAGTTTTTCGTATAACATCATTCTTGACACTCTTGTGATGACTGGGTCTAGAGAAAGAATGGGTGATCACCACTGTGAGGCAATGTAGATTCTTGTCGCCATGCAGATGTGCTGTGAAAGCTTGTGTTGTTGATTATTAAAGCCCGGGGCTTGTCAGCCAGGAGGCAGGCGGAATGCGAGAGGGGGGAATGTTTTGCCCAGGACACTAGAAATGGTCCTGGTCACCCCCCTCCAGAGCGATTTAACCAACGGGCATGTCCACCAGGTATGTGCTATCGTGCCCAAGCTATTGCAACCCCTAAAACAGTTCCGGGATATGGATGGTGAGTATTTATGGACCGTTAGGGGGACTAGATAGGACCTGTACAAAATTTTTAGCGAGAACTGGGCCAGTGTTACTTGGTGGCTACCTTTTTTGATATGAATGTGTAGCAGTGCTGCCACCTTGGTAATGAGAGGGAGATATTGAGATCTGTCTCCCAGCGGAGCATAAATGGTAGTTTGGCTCCCGGTGGGGGTTTGTTCACGGTGGCATAAAGTGAAGAAATTACACCCGGCTGGAGTGGGGACCAGATACATGATCCTTCAAAGGCCGTGGGGACGATAATGGTGCCCGTGTCGCCTAGCAAAGAGTGCAGGAAACTATAGATTTGCTTCACTTCGAGCCATAGACGATCTAGAACTGTGTACCTATCAGTCAGCTGTTGTGGAGTGAGGAGTTTGCCCTGTGGGGTAAAGTGGTAGAGGAGAGTAATGTCTGGTTCGCCACCATTGAAAGCCCTCTTCCTGTATACTTAGGGGAAACGCCTGGTTAGTGATAACGGGAAGCAGCGGGGAAACAGGCGTCATCATGCCATATTTTAATCTATTTCTCTTCCAGATCATAAACAAATGGTGGGTTAACGGGGATAAATGATGAGTATTTGTGATTCTTAAGCTTCTGTCCCAAAAAACTGCTCTGAGGTCTGTCGGCACTAGAAGAGAGGCCTCCACATCTACCCATAGGGGTCTCCATGTGCCTGCGAATATCGGGGGAATTTGCGACAGTTGGGCCGATTAAATAATATTTTTTCAGATTAGGAACCGTTAGGCCTCCAACCCTTTTGTGATAATGCATTACTTTTTTGTTTAATTCTGGGTCTTATTCCCCCCCCCCCCACCCCCAAATAAATTGAAAGGTAAATTTCTGCATCTCTTGTATATGCTTTGTGGGGATAGCTATAGGGAGGTATCTAAATAAATATAGAAGTCGGGAGAGAACTGTCATCTTAACCTAGTCAATTCGGCCTATCTACGAGGGGGGGGGGGGGTTGGGTCCACTTTTTTATTTTCACCTTTAGAGAAGCGAATAAGGGGGTTAGTTCCACTTATGTAGCACGTTTAGGGTGGGGCTGAGCTTAATGCCCAGGTAGGTGATGTATTGCAAACAGGCTTTGAAGCCAGAATTTATTTCTATAAGTTTCTGAGTGTGGAGGGATATTATGAAATAGGGCTTCTGTTTTGTCTGTTTACTACTAAACCGGAAACTTCCGCGAATTAATCTAGGGTTCCTATTCGATTGTGGAGAGAGGTAAGGGGTCTGGACAACGTGAGGAGGATATCGTCCGCAAAGAGGCTAGCTTTATATTCTTGATCTCCTGCCGCAATGCCTAAAATGTTTGAGTTGTTTCTAATAGCCTGAGCAAGGGGCTCCATTGCCAGTGTGAAAAGGGCTGGTGATAGGGAGCAACCTTGCCGCGTTCCTCTTTGTACCAGTATTTTGTTGACTGAAGAGCAGGGAAGTTTTTAGTTCTGCTGAGGAAGTTGAATAAAGCGTGCGTAGCGCTGTGATAAAACTCCCCTGGATTACCTGCCTTCTCTAAACCTGCGAAAAGGTAGTCCCAAGAGAGGCTGTCAAAGGCCTTTTCAATGTCTAAGGCCACGGTTAGTAACGGGGTTTTGTGTGATTTTTGAAATATGTATAAGGTTAAGGACTTTCCTAATGTTGTCTGAGGCCTGTCGAGAGGGGATAAAGCCAACTTGGTCCTTAAAGGGGTTGTCCCGCGCTGAAACGTTTTTTTTTGTTTTTTTTTTCAATAGGCGGGGGGTTCGGCGCGAGACAAACCCAATGCATGCGTTAAAAAAAAAAACGTTTAGTACTTACCCGAATCCCCGCGCTGCGGCGACTTCTTCCTTACCTTAGCAAGATGGCCGCCGGGATCTTCACCCGCGATGCACCGCGGGTCTTCTCCCATGGTGCACCGTGGGCTCTGTGCGGTCCATTGCCGATTCCAGCCTCCTGATTGGCTGGAATCGGCACACGTGACGGGGCGGAGCTACAAGGACCAGCTCTCCGGCACGAGCGGCCCCATTCACCAGGAAGAAGACCGCACAGCGCAAGCGCATCTAATCGGGCGATTAGACGCTGAAATTAGACGGCACCATGGAGACGAGGACGCTAGCAACGGAACAGGTAAGTGAATAACTTCTGTATGGCTCATAATTAATGCACGATGTACATTACAAAGTGCATTAATATTGCCATACAGAAGTGTATAACCCCACTTGCTTTCGCGGGACAACCCCTTTAAGGATTAGTGAGGGAAGGAGGTCATTTAAACGGTTAGCTAGGATACTGGTCAGGATTTTGTCTGGGCCTGGGGCTTTCATCAGTTTTGGGAGAGTGATGTTCTTCAGAAAGTCCTGGGGAGCAGAGGGAGATTTTTGAGGTTTGTACTTATATAGTTTGTTATAGAAGTTGTAAAAAGTCTGGGCTATTTTATCTGGGCTCGAGGTGCAGGCCCATTTTTTTGCTCTAATAGAGCATACAGAGTTGCTATTTTCCTTTTGTTCTAAGTCGAGCAGCCAGTAGTTTGTCGGGCTTATTTGCTAGTTTGAAGTATGTAGACTGGGTCCACTGAAGGGCCTTTTCTGCTTGAGTTGTGTACAAAAGGTTGATATGTATTTTTGTATCTTTAATGTTCTTTATCAGAGCTATATTAGGGCGTTGTTGATTGGCTATTTCTAGCAGGGCCAGACGCCTCTAGAGCCAGGGTTTTTCCCCTCTTTTTGACGGAGGCTATTCGGGTGATTTGGCCTCTCATTAAAGGCTTTGTGGGCCAGCCAAATCCATACCGGTTGTGTCTTCATTTTTGTTTGTTGCTGCAAATAAATCTAGCTGCTCCGAAATCTGGGCAAAGCATATGGGATCTTTCAGTAGGGACTTGTTAAGTCTCCAGTTCCCAGATACAGGCCGTGTGAAATGGCCCACAAACTGTGTTAAGACCATATCATGATCCGGCCAGACGCACAGTATGTGCCTTATCAGTGCGAGAGTGGGGAGTAAATGCGTGGAGACCAGCCCCCAATCGATACGCGAATAGGATTTATGGGGAGCTGAGAAAAAGGTATATCCTTGTGCCATGGACCTTCTTCCAGCTATCTGCCAACACTAGTTCTTTCAGCGTAGCAGTAATCAAAGTCCTTTGATTTGGGGTGATTTTAGCAGAACCTTGGGATGAGCGATCAAGAGAGGCTGAGAGTACTATGTTAAAGTCTCCCATCCAGTAGATGGAGGCCTTAGGTAATTTCTTAAATTTATTGGCGATCTGGGAGAATAATTTTTAGGGATTGTTAACAGGAGCGTAGGAGTACACAAGAGTCAGTTTTTGGTCGTGTAGAGTTCCTTGTAAAATAATAAATCTACCCGAGGGGTCTATTTCCACCTTGTCGATCGTAAGGGGGAGTGAGTTATGTAAAAGAATGGAAACTCCTTGGTGTTTTTTGGCTGCTACTGACGAGTAAATCCGTGAGTATTGGGGTGAAAGTATCTAGGAGCGGAGGAGGAGGAGCATGAGAAGTGAGTCTCCTGGAGACAGATAATGTCGGGCTTAATTTTGAGGTATTTGGCAAATGCTTTCTTTCGAGTGGAGAATTAAATCCTTTAACGTTGTGCGAAATTATAGTGGCCATTGTGAGGATAGGGGAGGGAGCTTAGAAATACTAAGGTGATGCCATGAGGCGTGAGTGTCCCTGAAGTGCTTGATGTAGTGCAAATGTCGTGTGGAAGCGTATTTGTACAAACAGATATAATAGTGAAAGAACTTTCATAATGTCAAACAGCGTTTGGTTCCAAGACCAAGCAAATCCCAAACTGAGAGTTCCCCCGTACATATATAGGGGGTGCACTCTGAGTCTGGAAGGGAGTGGGCATCAAATTTCCCCGCCCCGTCCCAGAGCGTGAAACCACTGAGAAATAAAGAGGGGTACCTGGAGAAAAAAAAAAACTGTCTCATGCCGTTAAGGAAACATGCTATGAAACCTTGTATTCCTGAACTAACAGAGAAACCGCAAAGAAAGTCAGAAAATACGTTGCCTGTCTTAGGTGGTCGAATCTCGATGGTCTGCTGAGGCTGCCCCAGGGCGAGGATTTCCTACCGTTGTCCAGGAGCGAACCGGCCGCTGTGGTCTGGGAGATCTACCACTCTTGACTTCAAGGGATTTGTTCTTCCTCCAGCATAAGCTTTCCTTCTTCTAGTGACCTAATAAAAAACGATCTTTGGTTGATGCGGATGAGTAGAACGAATGGGAAATTCCATCAATACCTGATGTTTGCTCGTTGCAGCGCTAAGGTGATGGGTCTCAGGAGTCGCCATTTAGCCAGGGTGGAGGGAGCAATGTCAGCAAATATTTGAACAGAGGAGGGTACTCCCGGAAGCGAGTCCAGTTTACGGGCAGCCAGCAGAAGTTGATCCCGCATCTCGGAATAGTGCAGTTTCAAAATGGTGTCCCTCGGGAGATCAGAATTAGCTGGTTTTGAAAGGGCACGGTGTAGTTTATCTATGCGGAAAGAATCGTGCCACCTGAGGTAGGCGTGCAGAAAAGAAGTTAATGGCCGCTTCCTTCAAGTTGGTGATGGATTCAGGGAGGCCCCGGATACGGATATTGGCTCTTCTACTCTGATTCTCGAGATCCTCACACTTTAACTCGAGGGCTTTTACCTTTTGCGGCGTAATCGTCCCATTTTGCTCGCTTGTAGTCTAGTGCGTCAATAATTTCGTCAGTTTTTTGTTCAAGGTCGTTGGTGCGTTGGCCTAGATCGTTAATCTGTTTAGAAATATCGCGCACCGTGGTCTGAAGCTCATCTCTAAACAATTTCTTGATATGGTTGAGAAGCATAGTTTCTGATGCGGAGAGATTAGTATTTTCAGGCGGAATATTTGGGTCGATAATGTGACCATTGTGGGAAGCCTCTTCTGTATCAAGGGTATATGATGGCGGATCCATTTGTGAAAGAGGGGTGAATTGATTGCTTGAGAAGTTCTGGTAGAGTACTCTGAGTGGTTGAAGGTTGTGCTTTGTTCTGCCTACTGATTCTCCTGGACATATTAGGTTCACTGAGCAATGTATTGTCTAGGGTGGTGGTGTATGGCATTTCTGTTCTGATGACTGAGAAGGAGGCAGAGCACAGCTCATCTAAAGACCGTTGTCATTCCAGTGACTGTGTATGAACTTATCCCTATGTGGGGAGGTGGGGCAACAAGCGGTGGGTGCTTCGAGTAGGCGTCTTTGCAGGTCTTTGGTGTGGGTAAAGCTGGGGAGCCAGTGGCGAGGTATTGCTGCTAATTTGATCAACGCACAATCTTATCCAGCTAGTAAATTAGATATACACAAAATGTGAGGAAGTAATCACCTGCTTGCTAGCTTTGAGAGTGTCTCATGTTCTGGTATATATGCAAGACGGGGCTCACACTCGCTCCCTCTTTTCTCCTTGTCCCCCGACTACTCGGGAACTTGTTGGGATGAGACCTGGATCCAGGAGGGGTAGATCTGGTCCTCTAGACTTCTGGGGGCTCTTGGCTGACCTTCCCGCTAGCAGTGGGTTCTATAGCTGGAGTTGTGGGAACCGTTCCTTTTACTCCCTACCTTGAGGTGCCCACCAGGCTTGCAGGAGCCTTGTAGGGAGGTCCCAAAACTTAAGTCCGTGGCCTCACTCAGCGCGGCAGGCCACTTTGCAAGATGGCAGCCGTGCGGCTCTGTGGTCTATGCCGCTGTACCTGATGGTGGCCGCAATGCCGCTTCTGGGGATCTCCATGGCTCAGGGGGTTGAGAAAGTGTGCTCTGGACCTGTGCTTAATGTTAGGCTGCCGCCGGTAATGACGTCCGATCGGGCCATTGGACCCTTCAGACGGCTGCTCCCTCCTCGGGAGGGCCTCCGGAGCTAATTTCGCCGGGTTTCCGCACCTATGTGGGGCATCGGAGGGTGAGTTGTGTGCCTTCGGTGCCGCCATCGGTGTGTGGGAGCAGCGGAAATGGTCGCGTCGGGTGTTTTCAGTCCCGGGCCCGCCATGCCAAACCGCAGGGGGTTGCAGCTGTTCTAGGCCGCGGCTCCGTGTCCCTACGTGGTGGGGCAATGCAACAGGTCCTGAACGGTGCAGGTAGGATTAAGGAGGGCTTCAGCTGCTGGGATTCCTTGTTTTCTATGCCGGAGCTGCGCTGAGAACGTCTTCTCCCTGTGATTGCTAAGCCACGCCCCCAAAATCTTTTATTTTTTTATTTTTTTTATAAAGGGTCTCTTCAGCGAACTTTTTCCATTCATGATGTAGCTATTCCCTCAGTATATAAGTGAGCTAGTTTTGCCTTGTTGGTTATTCCATTCTTATCTGAACGCCTGACATCTTTTTCCTCAGTCTTGTGATCTAAATTCTTACCAGTGCAGATTTAGTTAGGGTGATATGTTAAGTTTCTTAGCCTGTGTGCTGCTGTTATATGGAACCTACCACACACCGTTTAGAGGGGCGATACAGACCATTCCTATCACAGTAACTGATGATGGGTACTGTTGTATCCTGTCTCCACCACAAGTATGGGGGCATACTTGGCTGCAAGTTGCGCTGCCTACTCACTTTCCCCTTCCGCCGCTGTGCTTGGCTGCTGTAACTTGTCCCCGCCGGCTGCGCTCAGTGAACCCCACTGCTGTCACTTGTCCTCGGGTCCTCCGCTCTTCCCTCACGCCTCCAGTCATGTTCGAACTCCTGGCCCTCTTGGCTCCTGTCGGTCACCCTGCCGCTCTTCTCCCTTGTCCTGTGGTCCTCCAGTCTCCCGCCGTGGCTCCTGTTATGTTTGGCCTCCTGGTGAAATTTAAAGCAAAAATCCCATCAATATGGCATCTGATAAACATCAGAAAGGAAGCTGCACTGCATGGAAGTGGCTGCTATACACAGAGGAGACTTTTAGAGTGTGATGGGCAATTAGTTGAGAGGTGCAGGGAGGAAAAAGTGTTTTCGTGGGAGTGGCCCTTTAATGAGTAGCCAAATTCTTAGTTTTCTGAACTCTGTTGCCAGTGTTGGTGTTCTGACACCTTTTACTATCTATTTTATGGTTTGCTCATGTGCGCCAACTTTCTCTGTTTGTGAAAAGTGCTAAATACAGATTTAGTGGAGCTATTTATACCTTGACACTTTTTTTTTCTTTCTGCCAAGCGCTGTGTGCGCCAATACAGATGCCAAGTGGACTGTAATGTGAGGAGTGTAGAGAAAGGCAATAGGTGCATGTGAATTGAGCAGTCATGCTAGTGTGTACAGTAGTAATAAGTCATTATCGACAAGGTTAGATGGCCACTTCAGTCCACCTTGATGGTTTGGTGCTGCCCAAATGCCCTACATCCCTTCTGCTGTCATGTTACATGCATGTTATTACCCTGCGGCCTGCATTCAGTGTACAAGCTATAAAAGACACGTCAAGGACAGCGATTACATAGAAGAATGAAATGAAGCGTCAATTTCTAAAATGTTTACTGGAAACATAATGTTCTGCACTTCCATTCATTGTAGGGCTGCCTATCCTCTTCTAGACCTGACAATAAAATGTCCCTGATGTACTGAGAACATCGCAGCCTTTACTTTTATGGGTATTCCATTCCAATTGTGAAAGTTTCTCTCCCACACACAAATCTGCCGTTATGTAAGATAGTGCCTTGATACCTATCCAGCAAATGACATAATTGCCTATTCTCTGACGGCCCCGTGTATCACTCCATGTTCTATAGTATGACGCTGTCATGGTTCTCTTCTAACATATGTATGGGAAGCGGTCCATCTGCTTATTGATAGATGGTATGTATGGTGGCATCAGATGACAACTGTAGGGCCAGCCTGGCGCTGCTTTAAAGGAGTATTCCCATGTTATACAATGTAATTCTGTCAGATTTTTCTTTCTCCCAAAAGTATATAATTATTGAGAGATTAATTTCATTCCACCTTGTGTCGTTTCCTGCAACCGCTATCAGGAGCGCACATTGCCAGAGCTCCCTGACCACCTACTTCTCTGCAGCTCTGTACAACTGTATAGGACAGCTCCTACCAATGACAGCAGTGCTAGAGCCATCCTATTCAGCTGCACATTGTACCGGGCATCCAGGTAAGTACAGCAGAGCCCCCTTAGGGCTTTCTCAATGGGTGGATGGTAGAAAACTCTTAAGGTCTCATGTCCACGGGGAAAACCAGGCCCACTATAATTGTCGTGTGTTTTTTATTTCTTTTTCCATTCGGGAAATCAATTAAGATATGAGCTCTATGAGCTCCACATGTGTGACCTGCACTAAAATGGAGCATGTTGCGTTTTTTTCACACACGTGAAATCCGCAAATTGCATAAAATAACATCCGCAGCTATTTAATTAACTGCAGATGGTCAATGCTTTCCTTTGGGATGCGGATTTGCGTTTTTTTTTCCGTGCGGATTTGCTAAATATAATTTCCCCGTTGACGTGAGGCCTAAGGCCAGGCTCACACGAGCAGATTTGAATTGCGGATTTCATGATCGATATCCACGCGGACAATACGCAAGCATTGAAAGGCATGATCTTTCTCCAGTTAGCTCAGGTGTGTAGCTAGGAATTGCGGATTCCGCTACCAGAAGAAAAATCGTGCAGACTAGCTCCATTGATGGATAAGCGGGAATCACTGTCCTTATGCAATGAACACTGCATACAGGCAGTGAAATCGCTTAAAGGGGTTGTCCCGCGCCGAAACGGGTTTTTTTTTTTCAATAGCCCCCCCCCCCCCCCGTTCGGCGCGAGACAAACCCGATGCAGGGGTTAAAAAAGAAAAATGGATAGTGCTTACCTGAATCCCCACGCTCCGGTGACTTCTTACTTACCTGGTGAAGATGGCCGCCGGGATCTTCACCCTCGGTGGACCGCAGGGCTTCTGTGCGGTCCATTGCCGATTCCAGCCTCCTGATTGGCTGGAATCGGCACGTGACGGGGCGGAGCTACGAGGAGCCGCTCTCCGGCACGAGCGGCCCCATTCAGAAAAGAAGACGGGACTGCGCAAGCGCGTCTAATCCGGCGATTAGACGCTGAAAATTAGACGGCACCATGGAGACGAGGACGCTAGCAACGGAACAGGTAAGTGAATAACTTCTGTATGGCTCATAATTTAATGCACAATGTACATTACAAAGTGCGTTAATATGGCCATACAGAAGTGTATACCCCCACTTTGTTTCGCGGGACAACCCCTTTAAAACTATATAGGAGAGAGGGCGAATCTCACCTGAGGGATGTTCTACCATTCTTTTCTTAATGTTTTTTTTTTTCACTATCTGATCTTTTTTCGCACGGATGATACGCTGTGCATGAGTGTGCATTCCACAACCATTCGCAATTACTTTCCATGATATATATATATTTTTTTCCGCATGCAGAATCCAACCCGTTGGTGTGAGCCCGGCCTAAGGCTGATGTCACACAGTCTTCTCCTTCCCATTGTTTTGCAGCGAACTGCCATGCCCAGCTATCAGCTGTTGGTCTACAGGACGGTATGAACATCCCTACAACCCACACAAACACGGGGAGAGCATGCAAGCTCCATGCATGTTGTTGTGTTAAATCTGTCCTTTCATTATTCTTTCTGGTGCATTTGCTTCATAAATAGTTTTAAACTTAATGTGACATTATGAGCTAGAAATATGCCAAATTTTGGAGCATTTTGTCAAAAGGTTGGGCTGCACTAGTAAATATGCTGCATTGATTTGGTTACTGATTCAATTGGAGCACTGGAGGGAAAGACTTGGGTTTGTTAAAGCAGCAGTTCTAGAAGGATCGTCCCACGTCACACCAGAAGCGGAAAGCTGAGAGCGCATGAATTCTCATATTGCTCTTCAAGAGCACTGCCTTCACAAGAACGATTGCTGAAGAGTTTTTTTTTTTTTAACTTTGTTTTATTTGTCAGAATACAAAGATCATGGTACAGAGCATACTTACTTATTTAGAAAAAAGCATCATACAAAACAATGGATATTTATATGCGAGTAATATATATGCGTATAAGTACACCTAGAGCTGATCTGTACCTATATAAACTGGTCAATAAAGGCATTGCTTTTTTTAGTTTTACTTGGTTTCATGTACAGTTAAATAACAATAAGGGGGGGAGAGAGTGCCAGAGAGCCCGCGCCGGGCAGCCGCTCAACGCCTGATGGAGAGGAGGAGTGCATCAGAAATGCGAATGGAACGTAGAGAGGAATGAGAGAGATGCGAGAGAGGGAAGATATAAAGGGGGGCGGAGGAGGGTAGGAGCCCGGATAAAGATCAGGTTGATGATAAAGTATAGCGGTTGATGAGCCAGAGGCCCCAGACCTCCTGAAACCTACCCAGGCATCCCCTGTTTTTATAAATAATTTTTTCATAGGGAATGACATCATTTATTAGTTTTATCCATTGTGTTAGTAGGGGTGGGCCTGCAGCCATCCAGTGTAGTACTACCACCTTGCGGGCCAGGAACAGTATTTTCCTGAGGAAGGTGCGTGTATATTTGGGCCATTGATCTTCCGGCAATAAACCAAATAGGATTATTTTGGGGTCCATTGATATAGTGAAAGGGGATAATAAAAGTGAGTTTGTAAAGGCTGTAATGTCAGACCAGAAGTTGTTGATTGGTGGGCAGTCCCAGATTAGATGCCAAAAATTCGCCCCAGGTTGGTGGCATCTGTGGCATGAGTTTGAGGAGATGTTGCCCATTTTGTGTAGTCGGCTAGGGGTGAGATAAGCTTGATGGATTATATAAAGTTGGATCAGTTTATTGTTCACGGCAGGAGAGACAGACAGGTGGGATTCCATGATGTCTGTCCAATCTTCAGTTGTGAGGGATGGGATGGAGAGCGTCCATTTATTAAAGACTGGAAGCGGGTTATGGTTTATTTTAGCTGAAAGCAGGTGTGTATAGAGTGCCGAAATCAAGCCCCTGGGTCCCTGGGATTTAAGGATTCCGATTGTAGGGAAATTGGATATCTGAGTAGAGTTGGGGGGGGGGGGGGAATTGGGTGGACAGTGCGTGCCTGAGTTGAAAGAATCTGAATAGTTGAAGGTGTGGGGATTGTATTGAGTCGCGCAGCTGGGTGAATGTAGGGAGTATGCCGTCTGTGTATACATCTCTCAGTGAAACGACCCTCAGGTTCCTCCAGTATTGGGGGTCCGGGACTGACTGCAAAGCCGTCAGGCCTGGGTTATTCCAGAGAGGGAGATCGGATACCGTATCAGCAAATCTCTGGAGGGATTTTGCTTCCCTCCACACACTCAGCGCCAGTCTATGGAGTGATAATAAATCGGAGGGGTTAGAGCAATCGGGGAACTCCAAATACACCAACAGATTGTTGCCTTTCACTTGATGTTCAAAGTATTGGTCTGTGATGGGTTTTCCTGTATTCTGAAACCACGGACGGATATTACGTAGCTGGCCAGCTAGGTAGTATAATCTAAGGTCTGGGAGGGACATTCCAGCCTGGTTCTTGGGTCTCTGTTGTGACATTAAGCTTAGTTTAGGCCTCGATGAGCCCCATATGAATGAAGAGATGTAGGAGTTTAGGGATTGGAAGTACCGTTTGGGGACGATCATAGGCATATGTTGTAAAATGTATAGGCATTTCGGTTGTATAGCCATTTTGACTAGGTTTATACGTCCTGCAACTGATAGGGGCAACCTGGACCATTGTTTACGTTTGTGTCTTATGGTTTTAAATAGAGGGTTAATGTTTTCCTCCAGGGCCTTGTTGTGGTTTCGGGTTATGTTTATCCCAAGATATTTGAATGTGGAAACCACTGCCAGGCCGTATCTAGCTACTGAGGGATCTATCACAGAGTTATGGTCCATGTACAGGATCGTGGATTTGGACCAGTTGACTTGTAGGCCTGAAAATTGGGCGAATTTGTCAATGTGGTACAAAGCCTGGGGGAAGGAGGCTTCAGGGTTTGATAAGAAAAGGATCGTGTCATCCGCATAAAGGCCCACCTTACTCTCCAGGCCCCCCCACCTGATTCCGGTTACGGCGGGAGTGGATCTCAAGCGGATCGCCAGAGCCTCAATGGCTATGGCGAATAAAGCCGGGGATAGTGGGCAGCCCTGACGGGTGCCCCTGGTCAGTGAGAAGTTGGACGATGGGATACCGTTCACCGCCACGTTGGCGCTTGGGGATTTATATATAATCTTGATCCAGTGTATGAATTGGGGACCGAAACCGAAGCGGTGAAGGCAGGCCTCTAGGAAGCTCCACTCCAGGGAGTCGAAGGCTTTCATCATGTCCAGTGACGCGAGGGCCCAGGACATGTTGAATTTGGTACCAATCTGAATGGCGGTCTGGACTTTGCGTATGTTGATCGTTGTAGACTTCCCTGGCATGAAGCCAGTTTGGGCTGGATGTATGATGGAGAGAATGACTTGGTTTAGTCTAGTTGCTAGGACTTTGGTTAGAATTTTATAGTCTGCGTTGACTAGCGAAATGGGTCGATAGGAGCTACAGTCTAGCGGGTTTTTGTTAGGCTTTAGTAGGACGATTATAGTGGCTTTATAAAAGGAGGGAGGAAGGGAGTTGCCTAGTTGGGCCTGGAGTAATGTTTCGTGCAGCAGTGGGGTAAGGTGTTCGCTATATTTTTGGTATACTTCAATGGGAAGGCCATCTGGGCCTGGGGATTTGTTGAGTGCCATATCTTGGATGGTTTGTTGGATTTCTTCTAGGGAGATTGGGGCCTCTAGAAGCGCTATTTGGTCGGCATTGAGTGTTGGGAACACCAGATCTTGGAGGTAGCTGAGGGTGTCTGTAATAGATTTGTTAGTAGAGGAGCTGTAGAGATTGGCATAGAATTCTCTAAATCGTTCTGTGATGAACTTGGCGTCGGTGAGCGTCTCGCCTTGTAGATTTTTGATTTTAAGGATGGTGTTGGCTGGATTGATTCCCCAGTTCGAAGTAATATTGTTTGGTGAAAAATAGTTTACATTTGGTTTTTTTCGTGGATTTGAATTCTATACAGGCGGGACATGCCAAGCCATGCTACCTTGTTGGAGTCTGTAGGGTCCGAAATGTATAGTTTTTCCGCTTCCACAACCCGGGCCTCAATGTCGCGGTCGGACTGGAATGTAGATTTTTTTTAATGTGAGTGATGGCAGATTTAAGACAGCCCCTGAGGTAAGCTTTGAGGGTATCCCATTTCAGGGCATAGTGGGTGTTGTTGTTGTGGACGTCCAGAAAGGTTGATATGTGGGCAGGTGTTTGGTCGCCGGTATCGATAAGTTTAAGCCAGAATGGATGTATTTTCCAGGTGGGGATGATCTTGTATTGGGGGAATTCTAAGGATAATAGTATCGGGCAGTGATCAGAGATGCCTCGCGGGCAGTGTGTTTTGTTGGAGAGATGAATTTCTAGAGATGGGGAGCCGAATATATAATCGATTCTGAATAGGGTGTTGTGTCCCAGGGAGTGACAGGTGTATTCATGGGCAGTGGGGTGATTGATGCGCCAGAAATCTACCCACCCCACACTGTCAGTTAGCTGTTGCAGGGGGGATTTAGCTGTGGTAGGGGCTGTGGAGGATGTATGGAACCTGTCTATATTTGAGTCCATTACTTGGTTAAAGTCCCCCATGCAGATGACATCTGCCAGGGGGTATTGGTGGGCGAATGCTATGGCCACTTTTAAAGGATATAGATTGTTATGGGGCGGGTTATATATACATAAGATGGTATAGGGCTTAGAATCTATTTCCGCATATACGAAAATAAATCTCCCTTCGGGGTCTCTATGGGTGCTAATCAGGTTCCATCTTACTGTTTTGTGGATGAGGAGTGATACCCCCCCTGGAAAAGGTGGTGTGAAAGGAATGGTTTACCCATTGGACCCAAGGCTTTTTGAGAAATTCGGCTCTTTCTGTAGTAAGATGAGTTTCCTGCAAACATACAATGTGAGGGTTAAATTGTTTGATGTATGAGAAAACAGCTTTGCGCTTGGCGGCGGTACCCAGGCCTCTCACATTCCAACTGAAGCATGTTAACGTCATTTAAGTAGTATAAAATGGTAAGTCACAAATAGGGCGTTTAAGAGCGACGACATTTTGCATATGATAGTAAAGTAGTGGCACCAGCGCGGACTCTCTGGAAATTTAACAAAAACTGAACTATAATTACACAAACAATTAACATGTGACATTCCGTTTAACATATAACGGGAATGTCAAGAAAAGAAAACTTTAAGTTACGCTCTATTGAGAGAGTAACGGTTGTTACAAGTAGGGGAAATTCCTATGGCCTTAAGGGAAGTAGTGGCACCGACTGAGCCGAATAGGTTTTGCGTCTTGTTTATTGTATGTTGAGGTCCCGATATTGGAGTTAATAATTATTAATTGCGCATTGTTCCCAGTAGGCCAGGGGAATTATAGAAGGCAACATTGTAAATAAGATTTAGAATATAGCTACAACATATTTAGGATCCAGCGTCCGCGGGTGGTATGGGATGCATATGGAGCCATTCCATGGCTTCGTCTGGTGACTGCATGAAAAGGACTTTTCCGTCCGCTACGATGCGCAGGCGGGCAGGGTAGGCCATGGAGTAAGGGATGTTTCTGTCCTTGAATTTTCTCTTGACCTCTATAAAGGTGGCTCTCTGCTTCTGTAAATCCGCGGAAAAATCAGGAAAAATGGAGATCACCGAATTGTTGTATTTGAGTGGGCCTTTAAGTCTGGCTTGACGCAGTGCAACGTCACGGTCTCTGCAGTTTAGAATCCTTGCCAGGAAGGGGCGCGGGGGGGGGGGGGGGGGGCCTGGAGGCGGGGGTTTAGTTGGGACACGATGGGCTCTCTCCACGGTGAAGGAGGCTGAGAAGATGTCGTTCCGCAGTATAGATTTTAGCCAGTTCTCAGTGAATATCTCCGGTTGGGAGCCCTCTGCTCGATCTGGCAAACCGATTATCCGTAGGTTGTTACGGCGGAGGCGATTTTCTAAGTCATCCATCTTGGACTGGCAGAGTTCTGACTGTTTAGTAGCTTTGTGTATTGCTGCCGGGAGTGGCCTCAGGGAGTCTTCAATATTAGAAACGCGGTCTTCCATCTCGCTCATCCTGCCTCGCATATTTTGTAAATCTTGCCTCAGCAGGGAAACCTTCACTTTGATTTTGTCTATTTTGCCCGTGAGAGGATTTGCAGATATTAATAGCTTCAAGAAGTTGTCGCATAGTGGGTTCTGGGGTCTGCCCCGAGTCTCACGCTCTCCCTCGCCTGGGTGGTTCGCGATGGGCATGGTGTATGTTCAGGTGTATCTGTCCTGGAAAATTCTTTGAGTTTTTCGGCTGCAGTGCTGCCCTTGGCTCGGGTACTCATGTTGAACAGATATTGAACGGGGAGGATAATGGAGGCTGTAGGAGTGTGGCTCCGCAATGATTTTGAGAGAGAATGTATGGGGCTGGAGAGGAGCCCTGCTCGTGATGTTAAGGAGAACTGGGTGACCTGAGACACCTGGTGGTGTTAGCTGGTTGCGGTCAGCAGTTGCGGGTGTGGGTTGTGGGCCCTGGAGCGCTGTGTAGGGGCCTGGAATACAGTCCGGTCAGACTGGCAGGAGGTGGTGTTCAAGGAGACACAAAGACTAGGCCCCTGAGGTTTGGTGGGGGTCCTGTGGTGATTCCAGGGGGATAGCCCTCGGGCTTCAGACAGGTAGGTGTCTTAACGGGCCGGTTGCTCCCGCTGCCCTCTTTTGCGCAGTCGGTCAGAGGTGGCCCCGGGTGCCCGGATATGTGGGGGGCTGCGATATGGCTACTATCCTATGAGGGGTCCTGCCAGGGGCTTTATTCAGTGGGCGCTCCCAGTGTGTTGGGCGACCCCCTCCTTCAGTATCGCCTAGGGGACATCGACCTCCCGGGTAGTGACCCACCAGGGTTTACTCACGGTTTATGGCCTCCTGGAGCAGGAGTTCAGCGGTAGATGGAATTCGCCGCAGGTCCTGTGTGCCGGCGAGCAGACTGGCACAGTGCAGCAACGTGGCAGCTCCGGTCGGCGTGCCGCTGGTCTGATGAGTCCTGTCCGGCAGGAGAGGAAGGCCAGCCCGCAGTCTGATCGGGACTTGCAGGGAGAGTTCGCCCGGGGCTCCGTCAGCGGGACGCAACAGGAGGAATCCGGCAGCTGGACAAGTCGCCGGCGCGTCTGCTGAGGTGTCTCGTCGGGGTCCGGGGGATGGCCCTTGTCTGGGTCTGTGTGGGTCTTCACTGATCGCGGGCGGGGGTGGCTGGGCGGTACGGTCTGGCGCGGCCGGTCGCGCCGCTGTTGGTAGCGAGCCGCGGTCTATTACAATGCCGGCTTCAGGTGCCGGGGACCGGTCCCGATGATGTGGCGGGGAAATGCGGGTCTGGAGGCTCTGGCGCGCAGCGCCGCCGGGTCCCGGCTGGGAGAGCGGGCAGGGCGTTGACGAGCGGTCACTCCCGCGCTTCGTCCCGAAGTCCCCGCCGTCCGGTGGGGTCACAGAGGCGCCGCTGTCACTCGTTCTGCAGCTGCAGCAGGGTGTGTGGGTCCCGTCGGTGCCTCGGGGAGGTGAGTGGAGCGAGATGGGCCAGGATTTTGGCAGGATTTTAGAGGGTCCCCTGGGGAGCTTTACTTAGGTTCGACAATCCATCTTGGTCGCAGGCCACGCCCCTCTATTGCTGAAGAGTTTAGTGGGGTTTATCTACACATTTATACCAGAATTCTAGTGGAAAAAGCCAAAAACTTTATGTAAACTGTGTTTACAACTTTTTGTTTTTCCCAGTTTTTATGCTGCACTTGTGGAAAGTGGGCATTTACTACAATTTTATACAGAAATTAGTACATTTATAGTGCAAATCTGGTTTATAGATTTTTTTTTTTTTTTTTTCCCCCTTCTAGGCCACAGACTGGCCAAAGATGCACCAAATATACTAAACTGTGCAAATCTTTACTGCACTGCCATAAGACTAGTGTGAGATTACCAGTTTTTAGGGAACGTGAACTTTTTAGTTGACACTTCATACCCGACAAAATCTGAAATATACTTTAAAGGGCTTGGCCAGGAATGCCACAAAATAGCCGCAGTCTGTGGAAACCCATCCTAGGACAGGAGGGTGCATCTGTGGAACGAAGGGGTATAGACTAAGGCCAGCTTACATGACAGTGCATGAGGGGTTGGCAGCAAACTATCTTGGCGTGTATGCAAACTTAATGCGTGTCAAGATAGAACTGGCAAAGCAGTGGATCGCCCTGTATCTCCACAGTGGGTCACGCTGGCTGACGTCTTGGATTCTACTAGGGTCTACGGTGATTGAGCCTGGCCTGCAGTCTATCAGCTGTTGCATTTTTGGCTTCCTTTTCAGTTAATAACTTCCTGTAGCACTAGATCTTCTCTTGTAGAACTCAATGTGTTCTAAGTGCTTGTTGGTTTCTTGACCTCTATGTACTTCCCTTAAAGGGGTTGTCTCGTGAAAGCAAGTGGGGTTAAGTACTTCTGTGTGGCCATATTAATGCACTTTGTAATATACATCGTGCATTAAATATGAGCCATACAGAAGTTATTCACTTACCTGCTCCGTTGCTGGCGTCCCCGTCTCCATGGCTCCGTCTAATTTCGGTGTCTTCTTGCTTTTTTAGACGCGCTTGCGCAGATGGGTCTTCTCCCTTCGGCTCGGCAGCAGCAGCGTTTTGGCTCCACCCCTTGTACGCATCATCGCGTAGGTCCGCCCCCGTCACATGTGCCGATTCCAGCCAATCAGGAGGCTGGAATCGGCACATGTGACGGGGGTGGAGCTACGCGATGACGCGTACAAGGGGGCGGAGCCAAAACGCCGCTGCTGCCGAGCGGAGCCGAAGGGAGAAGACCCATCTGCGCAAGCGCGTCTAAAAAAGCAAGAAGACCCCGAAATTAGACGGAGCCATGGAGACGGGGACGCCAGCAACGGAGCAGGTAAGTGAATAACTTCTGTATGGCTCATATTTAATGCACGATGTATATTACAAAGTGCATTAATATGGCCACACAGAAGTACTTAACCCCACTTGCTTTCGTGAGACAACCCCTTTAACAATATACATGTTCTCACATTGTGCGGTAAATTATAATTAGTATTCCTATTTCTGAATGCTGTGACTAGTTAGGGGAAGTATGTTGTCGCAATGCTGAAATCCTGTTTTGTACAGAGTTGTGGTGCAATTTCTCATCATAGTCATTTATAGTTCAAGCTGTTTCTTCTGAATTTCCACGGACTATGTCACCAATTTTGGGGGGTGATAGTATGCACTTATCATCACATCCAAACTTTTATATGGGATTTTCCTGTGTGTAGTATCTATTTAAGTGGTGGCGAACCTATGGCACGCGTGCCAAGAGGCGGCACGCAGAGCCTTCCCTACTGGCACGCACTGCCATCGTTGCTCACCACTTGTGAATACTGGCAGGGGCCGCGGCTTCCCTGTCAGCATTCACGCAGCTGAGCTGCTAGCAGCGCCGATCCCGGTGCACACTGACACGTCAGTGTGCAGCCGGGATCCTCCTTCCCCCGACGTCTCCTCCGTACTGGTGTATTATGTCACCACCGAAAGTAAGGGGTGGCGACATTATACACCTGTCAAGCAACTTATTCACGCTCCCAGCTTCTGATTGGCTGGGGGCAGAGGACTGCGGTGAGGCTGAGAGTGTCGGGCCCGATGCTGGGAGCACAGGCAGCGCAGGGCCTGGCCAGCGGCACTGGCATAGAGGACAGCAGCGAGGCAGGGAGCACCGCAACAGAGGACTGGGCCGACCCTGGGAGCTGCGACGGCAGAGGCGCAGGAGGACGTGCACTACAACTGTGAGTGACTGAGTGGAGGGTGGAGGGGAGGCCGCCGTGGGCATGTCGCTATTGCCGCTCGGGGCCGCCGTGGGCATGTCGCTATTGCCGCTCGGGGCCGCCGTGGGCATGTCGCTATTGCCGCTCGGGGCCGCCGTGGGCATGTCGCTATTGCCGCTCGGGTATGTTTACATTTGGTGAAATGGGCAGGGCTGTTTCAAAATAGACAGCGTGCAGATTTACCTTCAATTAAAGCAATTCTCCACCCCTTAACTATTGATCTATCTTCAGGGTCTATCATTAGTGGTACTTGCAGGCACTGTTCCCATTGAATTCATTACCAACCCAGGCCACTGCAGTTTGTACAGAGCTGTTAACTTCCGACTCCATACACACACTGACAGCGGCTCAGTGGACCACTGCTGGTCAACTATTGATGACTTCTCCCGAGGATAGACCATTGGTAGCTCTGACCTGGATAGCTCCTTTTAAGATGCACGGATAAGTCAGTCATATGGAGCAGAATATTAGGATGGTTCTAGAACGATTGTTCCAAAGGTGTAGACTTTTATGGCATATCCTATATCCTTTTAAAGAGGTTGTATCAAAATCACAAGTTATAAGGGGTGCAGTGAGGATGACTGAGGAAAAGGGACCATCGTTCTGAATAGTGGCGGGGGAGGTCTCAGTGGCGAGACCCCCACTGATCAGCGAGTTATTCCCTATCCACAGGATAGTGGGTAACTTGTAATTCCGGTAAACCCTTTTTAGGCTACGTTCACAAGGGATGGATGCACTCTGGAATTTCCGGGATTCAATCCGCAGCTTTTTGCAATCCCAGGTAAATGAATGAGTTTTAGTGATTTGTCTACATGGAGAGGAAATATCCGCTGCATAATTGTACTTATGGAGCCGATTTTAATGTTGAGGACAAACTGTAGAAGTGTCTTTTTTCTGTAAACTTCTGTAGCAGAATTAAACAGAAATAATATGGAGCAACATGGTACCGTAGAGGAAATTCCGCATAAACTCAAAATCGCACTGGAAAAACGCCAAATTCTGCAGCGTGTCCTTGCTGTGTGAACACTGCCTTTTTATAATGCTTGCTCAGCGAGGCCACTTGTATAGCTCTGTCTCGTCGCCTGGACTCTGCGTGACACATGTATGTGATTGTGGCGGTGAAGCACATATTCTGTATTACTCGGTGTTTCTGGTGTGTACTCTCCTCACACTGGTCTCCGTACTTGGGCTCGTTCCCCTCCCTGCCCCCTCACAGGCTGTGTTCTCACCAGTGTGGTTTCTTGCTGTTATTGATGTTCTGCCTCAGCTGCTGGAACCACATAAATGTCGTCCTCAGAAGCGTCCTGTCTGTGCGGCCTCTGATGGAGATCAGCGTGTGCTCTCAGCTGTTGACGCCACGCGGACACATCACACTAAATATGGAGTCCCGAGGGAACACGCCATCTGCTCAGAGACATTAAATGTAGTCTTGCCTTGACTTGCCCATGGCTTTGCCGTGCACTCTTCATCTATCCACTCGACTTGATTAAATCAGAATAGTGGTGTCACTCTGCAAGCGCTAGGTTGTATCTTCAAGTACATTTACTTGACATTGCATGTCCCAAGGAAGGTCATTTGTTGGCCAGAGTCAAACCCTATCTCTTATACATATCTTAGTAACAGCTGTTGTACATCTTCAATACTATTCCTCCAGATTTCCCCTTACACATGGCGAGATAACTAGCGGTGGCTTATCCTTAAAGGGATTTCCCCACTTCTATCTGTTTTCAGCTCCGTACTTTGCGCAGTGGCTTATCTTGGTACTGCGGGCTGACTCCCATTCACTTCAATAGGATTCAGCCTTCAGTACCAACCCGAGCCACTGTGCAATGTACAGAGCTGTCGGGGAAAACGGCTAAAAGTAGGAGGACCGCTTTAAGAAGAAAAAAAATCAAGCAGGTCTCTGACATCTACCAAATGAATGTTTGGTCGAACATCTAATACACATTAGCTAGTCGGCCTTTCTAGGGGACGTTGGACTAGTGGGGAGGGTGTTCTCTGGTCTATTCACACTGTTCCAAGCACATAAGTTGAATGTGTCCATAGACCCTAACAGGTGTCAAGACTGTCCTTTTGACGGCCATATAGCCTTTTCTTGTGCTATATATGAATGTGCTACCTACCGGTTTCTAATCAAGCAGCATAAACGAATCCTCCAACTCATGTCTGATGCTTTGGAGCCATGCATTTATCCATTGTAGTGTGAGGAGTATTTCACATGGGAAAATCCTATGTATACGGATTGTGTCATGACGTGGGTGCTATGTGGTGCCAACTCTTACGTGTTGTATGTTCTTACATGCAGTGTGCCCTCCACCTCCGGAGCCAGAAAACGGTGGATTCATATGTCACTCTCCACACTGTGAAAAGCCCTTCATCTCGAATAGTGTTATAGAGTACTTCTGTGCAGAGGGTTACATGTTGAAAGGGGACTATAAATTCCTAACCTGCAAGAATGGCGCTTGGAGCCCACCTATGGGAGTAAGCTGCAGACTTAGCCAAGGTAGGTTGTCTGGACTGCTCGAGTCTTTCCTGTTTTTTAATATATTTTGAGGAGTATTTCTAATTCTTCACCTTGTATTTTAGAAACCAACAGAAATACCAGCTTCGGGGTCCCAACGCTATCCATTGTGGCCTCAACTGCTAGCTCAGTGGCCTTGATATTGCTCCTTATTGTCTTGTTCGTTCTACTTCAGCCCAAAATAAAGTCCTTTCACCACAGCAGGTAGGTACTTGTGTGCTCATTATATGCAAAGAGTAGGATTTGATTTGTTGGCAAACCTCAGCAGTAAAAGCTCATAAATTTGCCCCTCAGTGACTAATAGCTGTTTACACTGATTGCTGTGGTTTGGAGATAAACTGCCCTTAAAAGTGTAATTTGCCTTACAAATCTGATGAGAGGTACAGTATGTATCTGGAATGAGGGCTCAAGGGTGTGTTTCCAAGACATGAGTGCTTTCAACCTCCTTTAAGAAAGGCACTCCGAATTAGAAATGCAGAAGCAGTGTACCAGAAGGCGGTGGATATGAATTCTATCAGACTTCCCCCACTGCGGTAAGCCCATCCCATATCCAACTAGTAATGTCACGGTGAAACTACAGGACTGGTAAAACAAGGCTCTGTCCACTTTTTGCAACTAAAACTTTTTTTCATTTGTTTTTTGCTCTTCCAGTTCATTTCAAGGTAAAAAAAAATTAACGGGCCTTAATGGCTGTGTACACCTTTAAAAAAAAAAAAAAAAAAGAAAAGAGTGTAATCAATCTGTTTTGGGAAATTCAGACTTTTTGTAATTGCTTTTCATTTAAAAATTCTGATCTCTTTGCTAGCATTGTTTTCCAAGTCCCTGGAGACTGGAGGCCTGAAGCTTAGCAACTTGTGTCAGTCAGAGTAAACTGATGGGTTACTTCTCAGCTCCTCCCCCTAGCCGGCTCCCTTGTTAACCCCTTAATGACAAGGACGTAAATTTACATCCTGTGCATTTGGGGTTTATATGGAGAAGGGATTAGGAGCAGTTTCACTCTGTACAGCTGCCCTGCCGGCTGTTACAGCTGACACCTGCCTGCAACAGCTGTTAACCCTTTTAAATGCCGCTTTCAATTCTGACAGCAGCATTTAAATCCCCTGATTTAGAGTTCGGTGGTTTCAAACAGGCCCCCCTTGTAAGCTGCTGTTGGGTTGCCATGGCAGCCTGGAGCTTTCTGAAGTGTGGATTGATAGAATGCCTGTCAGATCACAGTATAATGTAATACTATAGTATTGCATTATACTGCATGAGCAATCAAAGGGTCTCAAGTTCAAGTCCCCCGTGTGGACTAAAATAAAGGGGGAAGAGGAACAAACTTTTAATAGAAAAAAAATGTAATAGAAAAGTTTAAGCGCACCCCTTTCCCATATTTCTGATAAAAACAAAACCATAAAAAAGAAAAACCTATCTTTAGTATCCCCGGATTCCTCGGCAGTGAGGGAGCTGAGTAAACAGTTCCAGAAGAGGCTGAAGAATGATTGCACCCAAACATCCATAGAGGGGGGACTGCCTGACTGCAATTGAGTGTCCCCTTGGATAACCTCACTGGAAAGAAGGGCAGGGACCTATGCTGAATAAACAGTAGGGGGTGCCAAATAAAGGTTGTAAGTGCAGTAAATAGGGATGTGTTCAATTTTTCTAAATGCTTTTAGTGGCGAATATTGTTATAAGGAGTATGTTTAGGGGCACTCTCATTTGTATTCTATAGAACTATATACTGTAGCACAAGTATGAATCAAGCCTAATATCACTAGCCAATTCAGTCAAGGAAAACACTTCATGGGAACATTAATTTTCATGGCATGTTCTGCCTACTTATGAAGTAGAGGGAACAAATTCTATACTCTGCATGTTTACTATTAAGCTGCCCCCCCCCCCCCCCCCAACTTTCTTTTTTAAGAGCCTTTATTAATACCAGTCCTCGTCCAAAACTCTTAAAGGGGTAGTATCAGGATTCACAGGATTGGTAATAAACGTTTAATTGGTGGGCTTTGCTTGCCTCCCTCACTGAGATCATTGCACCCCCAGTGAGGAAATTGGATATAGCGGCGCATGCGCGGTGCCACCCTATTCATTTTCAATGGTGTTGTCAATGATGGTTGGCCGCTTATACTCGGCTATTTCAGTCAGCCTCATTGAAATGGATGAGGCAACGCAGATCAAACCGGGGTCAGGATAAATTCGCATGGTCAAGTTTTTGTGTGTTCTATTCCGGTTCACTCAGACTAAGGGCTCCCACACACTTGCGTTTTTTGGTAACACGATTGTCAATGCTCGATCGAGCATTGTCCTTAGCGAGTATCTGCCCGCTCGGGAGAAAAGGTTCGGCTGCCGGCGCAGGTGACAGGTGAGTTGCGGCAGTCAGCAGGGGGAGAGAGGGAGAGGGAGATCTCCCCTCCGTTCCTCCCCGCAATCCCCCGCAGCTCCTTGCCCGCCGCCGGCAGCCGAATCTTTGCTCCCTAGCGGGCAGGTACTCGCTAAGGACAGTGCTCGATCGAGCAACTGCCCTTAGCGAGTATGCTCGCTCATCACTATTAAAAACGCAACGCGACGCAACTTGCGTTTTTGTTGCGTTGCGTTTTTAACATTAGAAAGTCCCATTGACAATCACGTTACAAAAAATGCAAACGCAAGTGTGTGGGAGCCCTTAGGCCTTATTTGGACAATCGTATGTGTTTTTTGCGCTTGGCCGATTTGTAGCTAAAAATCGCATGAATGAAGAATATCTGCTATCGAGTCACAAGCTTTAGCCAGTTTCTCAGCCATTTACATGAGTGGCGTAACGGCAAAAAAATACACTGCAGTAATCTTTTCACAGCACTGTACACAGCAAAGTTCTCCCTCCCTCCCCTTATTTTTTTATTTTTTCCCACCGCCCCAGCTTCCATAGAAGCAGATTTTTATTTTTATTTTTTTTTATTTTTAACGCATATACTTTTGAGCTGACAATCATTTTTGCAGTACAGTTTAATTTTTTTTAAAAAGTGTGTATTTCACAAATCCCTGTAAATGGCAATAGTAGTTAAAGGCCTAATGCAGCTGGCTGTATGTTATGCCCATGTGCGGTCTAGTTTACAGACAGCACATGGACCCATTATAGCCCATCAGGCTATTCACATGGGTGCATTTTGTTTTTACATGGAACAGTCTATATGTAAAAAAACACGTCCTGTCCTATTTTGGTTCAGATCGTGGATGAGAATAGGGCATGCATTGTCCCCTGTGTGAAGATGGGACAGCACATAGATGGGGGTCCGTGCAGTTTCTGATGCAAGTTGCACCCAAGAATCTCAGGTGAAACCAACTGGATGAGGTCTCGTCTCAATAGATCTGTCAGTGAGGCTGGACCAGTTTCCTCTGATCTCTCTTCTACATATTCTTAGCAGCTAATTTATGAACATTATAAAGCTGTTCTTTTATTGTGGTCATAAATTAGCTGATAAAATTCAGAAGAGAGCAAAAATGCTAAATGCATGCATTCAAGTGTGTTTGGAGGAGGGGGAAATTACACCTCCCACCCCTCCCCAAAAGCTTTTGTAGCCTTTTAAGCATACAACAAAATATTGGTTGATGCAGATTGATTACATACAAAATTTTTCTTCCTCTGAAACAATGTTTTCTCTCTTGCAGGCGTGATGCATGTGTGCCAGGGGAACCAGTATCTATCATGGTGGATGGTGTGCAAGTAGCCCTTCCCTCCTATGAAGAGGCGGTGTACGGCAGTGCAGGGAACTGCATCCCCTCTGCCAGCTCTCGTGTACAGATAGTATTATCTGAAGGACCTGGAGAGGATCAGGATATACAGCAGGAGGTGTCTCGCTCCGACACCAGGGGACAGTCTATGGGGAGTATTCATGGCACAGGCCAAACTACGGCAGATACTTCCCAATACCCAGCAGGCAGCACCCAACGCTCAGAGACTGTGCTGGTCCACCAGCCTACTTCACATTGGGCAGCCGGAGCAGAGAGCAGGACATTAGGCCGTGAAGGAGCAGAGTTAGAAAGCGGTGATGTGCAGAGTCTCCTGTCCCTGTCCTCTGAGGAATACACAGATGGTGAGTAGTTCCACCTCACAAACTTTAAGAAAATCGCTGTTCTTGTTTCCTGCGCTGTGTGGACTTAACAACCAGAACCTTGATTGCTACCATCATACAGTGCCACATGGAGCATGCCAATCAATGGGGCACAACAGCACTGTGTCAACCAGTCAGAAGTAGAGAACTCCTGCCATTACAAATCACTACGATTAGGGAATGGCTTAAGATGAATTATCTAGTACTTGCACTATAAATGTACCATATCATCACCCAGCCAGTCATTGGCTCCAGCGGGGTGATCCTGGATGCATCGGCCAAGAAGAGTCATGCCGATTCACGAGCTACCAAGCTAACCACACATCATTTCGTGATGGACAGCTTGTTGCATTATACAGGAAACCTTGTCTATCAAGAGAGGAGCAGCGTGGTTACTCAGCAGCTCATGGATCAGCGTGAGGCTTCTGCTAATTTGTGTACAGTACTGGATAACTTTGGGATCTAATTGTGGAGGTACATGGGCTTATTAAGAAAAGAGAGAGCATTAGATTGGCCAGTGAAGTCAGTTTTAGGGTTTTAGGGGTCATGTGGTAACAGGTTCTTTTTAAAAGGGTTGTTCCCTGTATAAGAAGATAACAGACAGACTTATACTCTACTCCCTACACTGCTTGGTCCTCTGTGTTTACCGGCTGCAGTAACCTGTGTAAGGAATGCAACAGGCAATCAATGACAGTTTAGTCATGGATCACTAAGCTCTGTCATTAGCTGCAGCCACCTGTAAGGTCCCGTAAATGGGCTGCTGCAGCCTGTAAACCTACAGGGGGAACATCTGGAGCAGCGGCGTAGTACACAGCCGGGAGAGGAGAGTCTGACTGTTTATTTTCTTGAACGAGACCCCTTGTTTTTAGGAGAGAAAAAAATGGACAACCCCTTTAATGTATATTGTGGTAGCAGTTGGAGCTCCTATTTTCTGATGGAGCTCTACATCCCCTTGCATAAACATATGGGGTTGTAAAAGCTGTCGTGCAGAGACGCAGCCGCAGCCCAGTGTCAAAGTGAATGCAGGGGATGGCTGTGCATGTCCACCACTGCTACATTCACTTCAGTGGGACCACCCCACTGCATTGACCATGGGACTCGGCTGCACTTGGGAGTTTCTGCATGATGGTTAAAATCTGACTTGAGAGAAACCCTTTGGGCTCCACGCAGCAACCACTGGGGGCAGCTCTCCACGTAAGGTATTGCATTTTGTAATAAAACAGGTCCTAAACAGACCAACTCTTGTCCTTTCATCCTAGAATTGTGCTGGGAGTTTCATGCTGTACCCCAGGGCTGCATTTACTATAAAGCTGTTTAGTAATTGGCTCAGGAAGTTGGAACTAAAAATCAACAGGAAGGACGTTCTGTACGTGGTAAGAGTATTCGGAAATCTTGTGGCAGCACTTCTAGCACATTAAGGCAGATTTACTAATTCTGTCTAATACTTCAAACGTAAGATGCATTTACACACAGGTGACCGCTCAAAATTCCTCAGAAACGGACAGTTTTGAGTGATTTATTTTGCATAGGTACTAATGGGCTAAACCAGCCCTTTAATACTTCATTTCATGTATTTAGAGAACAGCGGCTGGTCTGTTCTCTAAATACATCACTATTGTTCTCCAGCGGGACAGTGGCTGTTAACAGCTGTTAAAGAATGCTATCAGCGCTGCCCACGAAGAACACAGCGTGCGGTCCGTCTTATCTCATCGTTCTGAGAGACTAGGATTTCATGCGGTCATTAAGTCGGCGATGGACAAAAAAGTGCACAATGGGTGCACATTTGCACACTATTATCGTTCAAAAGATGGCGCTTAAGCGAATTTTGAGTGATAATCGTTGTGTGTAGAAGGGCCTTAAGTTTTAAAATGCACCAGATTCATCACGGCGATCGCTACATGAGTAATCTGGGGCATCTTTAGACTAACTGTATACCACCTATTAGATGGCTTAGTTGATGCCAGATTTTGTGCCCCGCGTTTGATTTAGGCCACACCCCTTTTCTGACACCTTAAAATGTGTATAAAACATCAGAAATGTGGTTTAAAGCATGCAAAACAGCTTTCTGCAGAAATTTGCATCAGAAAACTTGCATTTTCAGTAGTCTGCATCATTGTGTGTGAGGCTTCCAGTGCTGGCGGGCTGCATAGGGCTGTGCCTGTATCTCAAGGGGCACAGATGGCATTTTAGGAGATGAATTTGGAATGAGCTTCTTTTACAGTGTAGTCTTTGATGTGGATTTAGGTGTGAACAGGCCCTTATAGCTGTAGGATACCAAATGCAATGACCGTCCGCACCCCAGGTATGTTCATGTGCTATAGTGTGGGTCTTTGGCTGCGCAGAAGAAACCTAATGCACTGTGGAAGGAAGTAGCATTACATGACGATGAGCTTAAAGGGGTTGTCCCGCGAAAGCAAGTGGGGTTATACACTTCTGTATGGCCATATTAATGCACTTTGTAATATACATCGTGCATTAAATATGAGCCATACAGAAGTTATATACTCACCTTCCCTGTGCTGGCGTCCCCGTCTCCATGGTGCCGTCTAATTTCAGCGTCTAATCGCCCGATTAGACGCGCTTGCGCAGAAGGGTCTTCTCCCTTCTGGTCGGTCCGGGCACGAGCAGCGTTCTGGCTCCGCCCCCTTCTACGCGTCATCGCGTAGCTCCGCCCCGTCACGTGTGCCAATTCCAGCCAATCAGAGGCTGGAATCGGCAATGGACTGCACAGAGCCCACGGTGCACCATGGGAGAAGACCCGCGGTGCATCGTGGGCGAAGATCCCGGAGGCCATCTTGGAGGAAAAGAAGTTGCAGACTGGGGATTCGGGTAAGTAAAATTTTTTTTTTTAAATTTCAACACATCCCTTGGGTTTGTCCTGCGCTGAACGGGGGGCCTATGCAAAAAAAAAAAAAGTTCCGGCGCGGGACAACATGTGGACCTGCTGCACAGCCACAACACATGAATGTAAGCACCTGCGTTCTCATGTGGAGAGATATATATAAATACAGGATGTAAGAACATTCCTGAACGCTGCTGCCTTTTGTCTAATGGCGTTCTCTCTGACCTCCTTCTTCGCCTTCTCTAGTGTATTAGTTTGCTTTTAAATGTAAAATTTTTTTTTTCTCTCCAGATATCCCTCTGCTAAAAGAAGCTTGAATACCTCTGACGTCCAACTCCGCCTTGCAGGATCTCTACAATCTTCCTGCTCTGCGCTTTCTGTATGCACAGGGGCTCTGGAGCTGACAATTTGTGCCTCCCCCCCCCCCCACCTCACCATCTGAGCGCAGACCTTTTTGTTTCTCCCCTGCAGAGCGCTGGGAGCAGATAGTCTGGGCCTTGCTTGCAGAGGTGTACAATTATATTTCATATGTATGTATAATACTATAGGCTATATTACAGATATAGGAATACCCCTGTGATAGGGGCTGGATCGTACATTACCTGGCACTTATCCCTACAACATAGAATGCCTCTTGGCCTTCCCAGTGGTTTCAGCACTCGCACAGAATACCCTTGGCTTCTGTAAGCATACACTCCTATCTACAGCATATATACCGTATGGTCCCTAATAAAAAGGACCTTTTTGTCTCAGGCTGGCGCTAAACAAATCCATTAATGCAGTAGGCAACATTCAAAAATGTCCAGTGCAATATTCTTGTTCAGAGCGGCACGGATCCCTCTTCATCACTGAGGGGGTCCTATATGCCCAATGAGCCGATTGCATTTCGTACCATTCATTATATTTGATACTATATAGACCTACTTTGTTCACCTTGTCAGACTGTCTGGGTTTTTCGACACTGTGCCTCTACCCCAGCAACACCCATCAACTTGTGTACATTAGGGATTTCCTGTATGGTTGACCCAGAGGCGTAACTCTAAGCTCTGGGCCACATTGCAAATCCTGTAACAGGGCCCGTAACTTATATTTTATTCATAGTACTGGGCTCCCTATATGGAGAAGAGTCCTTATGAGCCTCTTAAGGCTCCTGGGCCCGGGTGCAAATGCATGCCCTATAGTTACACCCCTGGGTTGACCCTTTCTGCCATAAAGCTGTGCATTGCATAGTTTAATGTAGTTTTAAAGGGGAAGTACCTTGGAATATCTCACTTTTTTCATTTTTAAGGGAGCGCACCAATGACCTGTTTCACTGGTGCATCCAGATAATCTATTGACTAAAAACCAAGTTAGGTGTGCAATTTAAGCTCAACAAATATCTAATTTTGTCCAAAAACTACGATGCTCTGGATACAGATTCTGGAGCGGCTTCGTCTTACAGTATATTAATACACAAGGTGTGTTTTGGCTATATACTCTATAGTAGCATCATGTTTAGATTCCAATTGCTGCCTATATTTTTTTTCTATTGGTAAAGCCTCCCTCACACAGACGTTTTTGTACATCGTTTATCGCTGTACAACGCTCCTATTCATTTCAATGGGGCTGTTCACACAAGCGCTAAAACGCAGAGTCTTCAACACTGCACTTTGACTGCGATGCATGTTCTAGCGTCGCCCGTTGAAATGAATGTGTTCTCTGTAGTTCCATGCAGGCTGCAGGTCACTTGTCAAGCCAGGAAAGCCTCTATTGCTAGTGACTGGGATTGAAATATCCCAGCAAGAGATTGCTCTGATTGGCTGAGCTGGCTGAGTGACAGCCGGTTCAGCCAATCACAGCCAGTGCTGGATGCACCAATCACAGCATTGTGCCCTCAAAACACTGGCATAACGCCTGCCAGCGCTGCTGAAAAATGCTGCGTTTCTGCAAACTTCTGTGTGAGGAAGGCCTAAAAGTCTTTAAATGCCTGAAGTATACTTCTCCTTTTAAATAATAATAGGTGTTCTGACTAAGGAGTATAGCATATATTACAGATGAATATGGGTGGTCTATTAGACTCCCCATTTGCCTTGAAAGCTGAAGCCCTGGTGCATGAAATCAGTAACACAGCAGCCTAAGGAGGCCATGTGTTATACAGGAAAGGCCAAATTGGAAATGGGATGAGGTCAGGTAAGAAGTGACTGAACAGTAATGGAGGGTGTAATAGGATATTATGCAGGAAAACTTGTTCGGAAGGTTAATGCTTTAAGCACACAATGTCCCTGTCTTGTGTATGGAGGCAGCCAGAAGATTCATTGAGGTGAACTAGATGCTGTAGACTATAGGGACTGCTGAGGGTGCCCAGATCTGTAAAGGAGGGACCGAGAAGGGAGATTGGAGTCTTGCAGGAGTGTGTGTATCATTTACTACATAAGACTAATGTCCCATACACATGTATGCGGGCGGGCTTGTATGGGTGTGCCTATGTTAGCGTGTTCATGTGTGTTTTATGCTTTTGGGGCCTCTTCCTTTTTATTTTTTACCATTATTTCACAAATATAAAATTGACTGTTCAGAGACGATACTGTGTGGAATCCAGATACATTTGTGCTGCAGCGCCACTCTCTTTATTTAAGGCAAAAAATAAAAATTACGAAGTGAATTGGCAGCAAGAAATGCTTATTAAAAAGGCCTGTCATCTGCTTTGCTTCATAAAGATGCCTTCCGCTGTGGAGAAGTCAATGACTGCACAGCCTATTATTTCGCAGTACTAAAGTAAAGGACAGCACATTGGGATAGATTTGAATTATCCTAAAGCCTCTAATCTGCAGTGCTTATAGCTCTCTCAGGGGTCTTCAGAATACATGCCCCGAGGCTTTATGTACATGTGATGGTACAGCTCCGTATGCCATGTATCTATAGGACATGTGATCGGGACTTTTAGGTAGAAAAGCCTTTCCCATAAAGGGCAGCCGGTCTTTGGCACTACTAAATACAGAACATATACCATGAATGAAGCATGCAGTTCTAAAGCTCCGTATTATCAAAAATATGGCATCTGAAGGAAAATGTCAATTTTATTCTTTGTCAGATTAATACAGCATCAAACAGTAAAAAAAACTATCTGGAGGCATATGGGTGGTACATGAACTTCTCCATGCAAGTCATGGGTACGGCCGTGTGTGAGCCCTTAATGTCAGACAACTGCAACTAGTAAGTGGTGATGCTCCCACTCATGTGGCTGAGGCCGGAATCTGTCATAATAGAAAGAAACTGATGCCAAGAGCTGGATTAAATGCGCTTAAGGTCTCCTGCCCTGGGAAATATTTTATTGTGTTATCCACGGCGATAATCCGCCCGCAGGTAACGCATGAAACCCTTTCCATAGGATTATTATGGAAAGCACAGCCTGATTCACACGAGCAGAAATCCGCTGCGGTTTTCCACACTTATATTAAAAAATTGCGGCATGCCACGATTTTCCACGATGAACCTATCATAATGATGACTTTAGTTTTCTCTCACGGCGGAAATCCGCCGCGGTAAAACACAACACCTGTGGACAGGCGGCCTAAAACTGAGGTTTCCCAAAAATCCAATTTCATTTATGGTGCAAAATGTGCCGCACCTTTACAGCCATCATAATGCAACCTTAGATGTACCCTTGACTGCCAGTGACAACTGTGGCGCTCACATGTGTATTCGGGACCTGCTTGTGGCACGCCGCTAGATCCCATATTGCCTCTCATCTCAAAGTCCTTCTGCTGAATGAATGGGCAAGTGTAGAGTTGGCTGCCAGTAGATGACAAGCTGGTATTTCTTGCGCCGCATTCGCCCCTTTATCATTAGACCTATTTCCCACAATCAGATGTGCAATATACTTGGGATCAGGTTCTGCGACTTGCACAGTCATTCAAGAGACTTGTAAATAAACTTTTAGCAGACTCCTCTGCAACTGTAACCAAGGCTTTGCTTTAACTCGCGGAGTCTTCATATTTTCATTTTTGTTTTTTTTGTTGGGGTGGTGAACATTACCCTCATATCAGGTGATCTCAGTTTCTACCCACTATTTAGAGTGTTTAGAAATAAGGTTACAGCCCTGGACATCACATGGGAAGTGTTTGACAGATGACTATTGGAATGGTTGTCTGTCTTCTCTACCAAGTGTTACATGCAGCGGCGCAGTTACCCTGTGTCACATAGCATGGGGCGCTGCATGCGCCTGTACGGGGCTCGTTAACATCTCTGGTGCCAGAATGATACGTTATAAATAAGTCACAGCTTTATTCCCTCTGCTCTGACTGTCACCCTGGACATTGCTGTGGAGCTGAAGATAATATTTTAATATTTGTACAAAGTAATTTAATTTTAATTGTTCTATGTATATAACTGCATTTCTAAATAATAAAAAAAGTTTTCTTTTAAAATTAAACTTTGTAGAGTTTTTTTTTTCTATAAAATGAGATTTCTCATATTTAACCCATTAGTGACCACCCTATTGCCTTTTACATCCTGCTTTAGTGGGCTTTAATCCCCAGGGACGTAAAAGCATGCTTCCATTGGGGATTAAAGCCCTGCAGGCTGAGGACGCGACAGCTACCTCTGGGAACGGCCAGCATGGAGCAAAGAACCTGGAGCTGTCATCGGGGGGGGGGGGGGGGGGGCTGCAGGGAGTCCCCCTCTCAGTCACGCAAATGTTAAAACTTGTACAGTATGTTTGCACATATTTGAGATATTGAAAATGTGAAAAAATGACTTTCAAAAACGTTCCCAATTTTGTCACTTTTAATCAATATACACAAATTCTATCAGTCTATTTTTAGACTCGCTTGGATATGCAAAACTTTAATGGAGTTACTCTGTTTAAATGACACGTCAGAATCCCAAAATTTGGCTCAGTCACTAAGGCGCAAACAGGCCTGATTACTAAAGGCTCATTTAGACACAACGATTTCTTTTGAGCAATAATCGTTGTGCGCATTACACAGCAAGATGAACGCTCAAACGTTGAGTGATTACCTTGCACTCCGAGCGGGGGATGCAGAAGACAAGCGGGGCGGCTTGTCTTCTGCATCCAGCTGTTCTCTGCTCGACACGCCTGGCTGGTATACAGCTGAGTGCTCCGAGCGGGAGATGCAGAACACAAGCGGGGCCGCTTGTCTTCTGGATCCAGCTGTTCTCTGCTTGGAGCTCCCAGATGTTATACACCTAATTATTACAGGTATTAGGCAATGATATATCAATCAGGGTACTTGTCCATTGTATTCAGAAGCTGCCATGACCATAATCAGTATAAAATGACATAAGGGGTCAGCGCAGTTAGACTGCTTCATGACTTTCTGTACAGAGAATAGTTGTTTTTTTTTCTTGCTCAGATGTGAAGGACACACTTTTTTGAGATTTTTCCTTCCTTTTCTGGAACAGAGAGACCCAATAAGGGAATGTTCTTGTGTAAACACAAACTCGTCTGGGCGAATTGGTCTGGATACTCCCAGACTTTTACTCTTGTCCACACTGAAGGCAATTAACCCCTTGAGTGGCACGCCCGGAAATTTTCCAGGACGAGCTCCACTGCCGATAGTGATATAGCCCGGAAGATTTCCGGGCTATGTATCACTATGGGAGCTGCAGAGCACAATGCCACAAGCTGTGACACTGTGCTCTGCCTGCACTGTCCCACAGAGAACAAAGCAGGACATTGAGAAGCAGGAAGATATTGCCGATATGCCGGCAATCTCCTGCTTTTACGTCTCCTGCTTTGTTTATAGGTTGCCATAGAGACCATCGGCTTGTCAGAAGAAAGCCGATGGTCTCTGCGGCAGGGAGAGCTGATGCTTGGCTGTCAGAGGACAGCTAGGTACCAGCTCTTACAGCAAAGATCAGAGAAAACCTCTGAGCTCTGCTGTGTTAACCCTTTACATGCTGCAGTCTGTGACTGCAGCATGTAAAGGGCTGCCACTGCAGCATGTAAAGGGCTGTCACCATCGGACCTCCAGAAAGTGATCAGGGGGTCCTGATGGGTCCCGGTGGAAGTCCCCTAAAGGGACAAAAATAAAGTAAAAAAAAAGGTTAAAAAATTATTTTAAAAAAATAAACACTTGTCTCCCTTTTACTTAGTAAAAAATGTAAAATAAAATCACACATGTGGTATCCGTGCGTCGTAATGACCCAGAGAAGTAAGTTGGTACATTATTTAACCCCTTAATGACATGGCCCCCTTTTTTCTTTTTTCCCCATTTCTTTTTTTCCTCCCCGAAACATAAAAACTGTATAAACTTGGTATCGCTGGAATTGTGTGACTCAGAGAATAATGTTATCACATTATTTATTCTGCATGTTGAATGCCGTAAAAATGAAATCCAAAAAACAAATGGCAGAATTTCTTTTTTTCCCCCAATCTCCCTACAAATGTTTTTACAAAAGTTATGCAATATATTATATATACCCAAAAATTATGCCATCAAAAAGTACAACTTGTCCCACAAAAAACAAGCCCTCATATGGCCGTGTCAATGGAAAAATGAAAAAGTTATGGCTCTTGGAACACGACTGCAAAATTAGTTGAAGTTCAATGATTATACCATTTAAAAAACCTGCCCTGGTGGGTACGACAGGGTTGTAGGAAACCCGCCACTCAAGAGGTTAAATGTTTGCATTACTTTGTCATTCACTAGATTAACCTAAATGGTTCTTAACCCCTTAACGACCAGCCCATAGTCTTTTTACGTCCTGCTCAAGTGGGCTTTATTCTCTGAGGACGTAAAAACATGCGCCGTGGGCTCTGGACGTGACAGCTCCATGCTGTTGGTGCCCGCAGGTAGCCGACAGCATGGAGCTGTCATCCTGGGCTGCGGGGACCCCCCCCCCGGCGCGATCGATGCATAGCGTCGATCGCAATCAAGTGTAAAAAAAAAAAGGGCGGCTGACAGTACTTACTGGGCTTCCCCGATGTCTGCCACGGAGAATGGGTCCTCCGGGACGCGGCGCGGCTCTTCTGCGCATGCGCGCCAGGCGAATTACGTCACGCGCATGTGCAGTAGAATGGGAGCCCCGGGGAGTTTAAAAACTCCTGGTTCCCGGCTCCTGAAGGTAGCCGGGACCCAGGGGATGTGCCCGGGGACCGCGGCGAGCGGTCCCCGGACCTGCGATCGCCGCTATCCAGCGGATAGCGGCGATCGCGAAAAAGTTTTAAAAAAAGTAAACCTACTTAATTTCACCTCCCCTCATGGATCGGATCCATGAGGGGAGGTGAAAATACACACCCCCGATCCTCTTCTGCGCATGCGCGCCCGATGATTGACATCGGGCGCGTGCACAGAGAGGCTCAGGACCCGGGAAATTTAAAATCCCTCTGCTCCAGGCTGTCATGTGTAGCCAAGAGCAGAGGGATGTCCCTGCAAAGATGATCACTGTTATCCAATGGATAGCAGTGATCATTTAAAGTAAAAAAAAAAAAGTGTAAAAAAGTTTAAACCGCTTACATTTCATCTCCCCGAGGATGAAGTTACGTACCTAAGGCCCCCGGATTTATCCGCAGGTCTTAACACAGCTTCTGCGCATGCAGCCGTCGCCAAAGCGGCAGACGCATGCGCAAAAGCTGTGGATTGCTAGGATAACTTAAAATCTCCCTGCTCCTGCCTACAAAACTTAGCCAAGAGCCTGGAGATGTCACAGGGGGCCGCGGTGAGCGGTTCCTGATCACGTGGTCGCCGTTATCCAATGGATAATGGCGATCACGTAAAAGTTAAAAAAAAGTTAGTTTCATCTCCCCTCACCGATGCGATCAGTGAGAAGAGATGAAACTTTTTACCGGAGGCCTCCGTATTTGCACCCCGATGCGATCCTCATCCGTGAACTTACCCGGATTCTGCGCATGCGACCGCCGGCAAAACACCGGACACATGCGCTGGAGTCGGGGAGCCCAGGAAACTTAAAATCTCCTTGCTCCCAGCGATCAATGGTCGCCGAGAGCCTGGAGCAGTGACGGGTGGCCTCATTGAGCGGTCCCTGGTCACGTAATAAAGTAGCGATCTAACATAGGTTGCTCTCACATGACCGGATAGGAATTACGGATTCCGCATGCGTCTGATCCCCGGTATTACGCAGATGAATCGCATTGGATTACATAATTCCGCTCACATTAGCGGGTTGGAATTGTGTAATCCACTCGCAGAAAAGAGAACGCAGCAGGTTCTATTTTACCGCGGATATCCACAACGTAAAGCCCATTGTGCTCTATGGTCGCGGATATACCCGCTGCCCATACGCAACTACGTTGTGTATGGGCTGCGCGTACCCGCGTCATCGCTAAGCGATGGTGCGGGAAATACAAACAAAAAAAAGGTGTATTGTGAATGACCGCCTGTATGAGTAGGAAGTTATGCGCAGTACATTACGCATCCGTACGCAGGGTCACGGCCGGCTCACAGCTGGGATCCGCTGCGGGCCTCCACAAGCGGATTCCACCTACGTCCGTGTGAGCCCGACATTCAGACCGCTACCTGTGATACGTATTTTACAAGAAGCCCCGGGAAAGCTTGCCTTCCTGCAGTTCCAGGAGCAGCTTGTTGAGCGCCTTCTGTGTGAGACCGCCGCACCTCATCAAGCTCACGAAGACTCATGGAACGCCACTTTTTACACCCCATCCCCGCCGCTGAGGTCACGAAATACCCCCCCAAAAAGCATGAGAGGAGGGGGGGAGGGAGGGGGGGGGGGGGGGGAATGCCCGTTTTTCTTGCCCCATGTGCCTAACCCAACCAGTCTCCGTAATTACCCCTGTCTTCGGACATAAAACGCAGTTTATATTATTACCTTTATCTAATATTTAGGGAAGGCCAAAAAAATGGGGATGGCGGGGCGATTATTTTTAGGAAGTCCATTTTTTTCCGTATAAGTGGGCAATGGGGCCTTGAATTTATTCAGTTGTACCCTGAAATCCAGCGGGCATTCCCTCCATTATGGGCCTAGCCATGTGTCCTGTAAGTAGTTTAGGACCACAATGGGTATGTTTCTGAACACGGGACAAACGGGGGTATCCATTTTGGGGTGAACGTCTTCATTCCTATGTACACTGGACAAAAAAAAAACTGTTTTTAAATTGACAAAATTGACAAAAAAATTAAAATCGTAATTTTTTCCTTCTGCTTTGCTTAGATTCATTCAAATACTGTGGGGTCAAAATACGCAGTACACCCCTAGATAAATTCGTTAAGGGGTCTACTTTTCAAAATGAGGTCACTTGTGGGGGTTCTCCCTCATTTTGGTCACTCAATGGCTCTACAAGTGGGCAATGGGGACTAAATCTCCTTCAAGCAAAATTTTTGTTCCGAAAGCCACCGGTTGCTCCTTTCATTTTGGGCCCCATTGTGCATCCGGACATAATATTAGGGCCACAATGGGTATGTTTCTGAGCACGGGACAAACAGGGGTATCCATTCTGTGCAAATCTTCATTTTCATTTGCAAAAATATGAAATTTTAGTTTTTCTCCTCTAAATTGCATTGACTCCTAAAAAAAACAAAACTGTGGGGTTAAAATACTCATGACACCCCTCAGTGAATACGTTAAGGAGTGTAGTTTTTAAAATGGGGTCATTTGTGGGGGTATGTATCATTTTGACTCCTATGAGCCTTTCCAATCTTGGCTTGGTGTAGGAAAACAAAGTGTTCCTCAAAATGCTGAAAAGTAATGTTAAATTTGTACGTCTCCTAAATGGTTAAAAAAAAACGAATGTTTTTCCAATGTGCGCCCAAAATAAAGTAAACGGATGGAAATATATATCTTAGCAAAAATTTCTATATTATGTTTGCACATATTTAAGCTATTGCAGTTGGAAATGTGAAAAAATGACGATTTTTTTAAAACTTTTCCCAATTTTGGCGCTTTTAATAAATAAACACAAATTCTATCAGTCTTTTTTTTCCGCCTAAATGAAGTACAACATGTGGCGAAAAAACAATGTCAGAATCGCTTGGATATGCAAAACCTTTCTGGTGTTTTTCCATGTTAAAGTGACACGTGTCAGATTTGCAAAATTTGGCCTGGTCATTAAGGCGCAAACAGGCTTGGTCACTAAGGGGTTAAATCCACTCTGATTCCTTGCATGCTTCCATTAGGACAATGTACAGGGTTATTAATGGTCTTCCCCATTTGAAACCATCATAACTCCTGTTTTAATAACACTCCACTATATGCATTTAATATCAATGGAAATCATCTCAGTTTTGCTGCACATCATCAAAAATGTTTTCCACATTAGAGGTGACAATGTGAGCCCCCTTTGTTACTCGACACTCATGGAGCCTGTAGTCAAGTTCCTGCCGCACATGTTATAGAGTATCATGACTGACTGATGCAATGGTTTCTGTGATACGTACACGCAGATCATGCATGGTGGGTGATTAGAGGGGCATGTGGGCTCTTAACGCTCCCCTGAGAAAATATGACAAGGGGTAAGGTCCGGGGGAACATGGAGGCCAAGGAAGAAGCTTACTATCATCATAACTTGCATGGCCAATCCATATGTTTGGTAATCGCCCATTGAGCTCACTTCTTACTTCATTGTGATAAGGGGGGGGGAGGGGTGCCCCATCCTGTTGGAAGATAAAACTTGTGATTTCCTGTTCCAGCTGCGGCAGAAGCCATATCTTTAGCGTCCAGGTATGAAATCCCTGTGATTGTTTCCTCATGGAAAAAGAAGGGGCCGTACACTTTCCTACAGGTTATAGTGCAACACACATTCACATTGGGGGAGTCACACATACGCTCCACGTAGGTGTCGGGTTTCCCTCCTCCAGATTCTGACAGTTTGTTGCCCAAAAAACGGAAGGCTGTTTCATCACTAAACACTAACAATTCCATGAAGCCATCACTTTCCATGAGGGCGGTGGTTGCCAAACTTTTTCAGCTATTTAGCCCATTTTGAAATAAAAGTTTCTCGTGGAGCCCCAAGGAATGTTTAGTGGGTGTGGTTAGGACGTGGCTTATCACAACATGATTTTTACCTCTGTCACTATTAAGTGACAGTGCTGTTTAACCCCTTAATGACATGGCCTATTTTGGCATTAAGGACCAAAAGATTTCTGGTATCTTTCCATCTCCATTTTTCAAAAGACATTAACTTTTTTATTTTTCCGTCGATGCGGCCGTATAAGGGCTTGTTTTTTGCGTGGCGAACTGTAGTTTTTATTGGTACCATTTTTAGGTACATAGACTACATTGTAAAACTTTTTATTTTTTTTATGATCGTAGGGAGAGAAAACGCATCAATTCTGCCAGATTTTTTTTTTAAAGTGTTAATTATGCAGCATAAATGATACACTACATCTTTTTCTGTGGGTCGGTACGGTTACAACGATACCAAAATTCTTTTTTAGGTTTTTCCACAATAAAAACTAGAGATGAGCGAACACCAAAATGTTCGGGTGTTCGTTATTCGGAACGAACTTCCCGCGATGTTCGAGGGTTCGTTTCGAACAACGAACCCCATTGAAGTCAATGGGCGACCAGAGCATTTTTGTATTTCGCCGATGCTCGCTAAGGTTTTCATGTGTGAAAATCTGGGCAATTCAAGAAAGTGATGGGAACGACACAGCAACGGATAGGGCAGGCGAGGGGCTACATGTTGGGCTGCATCTCAAGTTCACAGGTCCCACTATTAAGCCACAATACCGGCAAGAGTGGGCCCCCCCCCCCCCTCCCAACAACTTTTACTTCTGAAAAGCCCTCATTAGCATGGCATACCTTTGCTAAGCACCACACTACCTCCAACAAAGCACAATCACTGCCTGCATGACACTCCACTGACACTTCTCCTGGGTTACATGCTGCCCAACCGCCCCCCCTCCCCCCCACAGCGCACACCAAAGTGTCCCTGGGCAGCCTTCAGCTGCCCTCATGCCACACCACGCTCATGTCTATTTAGAAGTGCGTCTGCCATGACGAGGGACCGCAGGCACACACTGCAGAGGTTGGCACGGCTAGGCAGCGACCCTCTTTAAAAGTGGCGGAGCGATAGCCCACAATGCTGTACAGAAGCAATGAGAAATTGAATCCTGTGCCACCGCCATCAGGAGCTGCACACGTGGGCATAGCAATGGGGAACCTATGTGCCACACACTATTCATTCTGTCAAGGTGTCTGCATGCCCCAGTCAGACCGGGCTTTTTAATTCATAGACACAGGCAGGTACAACTCCCTATTGTGAAGTCCCTGTCGACCCACAGCATGGGTGGCTCCCTGGAACCTACCGGCGGTACACAGAAATATCCCATTGCATTGCCCAACACAGCTGAGGTAGTAATGTCGTGCTTAATGCAGGTGGGCTTCGGCCCACACTGCATGCCCCAGTCTGACTGGGGTTCTTTATAAGTGTACAGATGTAGTAAAAACTCCGTGTGCACCTACAGCATGGGTGGGTGCCAGGAAGCCACCGGTGGTACACAGAAATATCCCATTGCATTGCCCAACACAGCTGAGGTAGTAATGTCGTGCTTAATGCAGGTGGGCTTCGGCCCACACTGCATGCCCCAGTCTGACTGGGGTTCTTTATAAGTGTACAGATGTAGTAAAAACTCCGTGTGCACCTACAGCATGGGTGGGTGCCAGGAAGCCACCGGCGGTACACAGAAATATCCCATTGCATTGCCCAACACAGCTGAGGTAGTAATGTTGTGCTTAACCCTTTCCAATCCAATTTGTATATGGTTTTCCTAGGGGGCTTACTCTTTTTCTGCCGTTATACAACGGCGCTATATGCTGGCTAAAGCCAGTACTGCATGAGCTGACACGTAGGATAGGCTCCGACAGCAGAGAGGCTGGCAATATACAGTAAGAGAACCCCGACGGACGTCTACCAACAACGGAGCTGTACAGCCTTAAACCCTAATGTCTTCACAGGTCAGACAGTGGACTGGAAAGGGTTAATGCAGGTGGGTTTCGGCCCACACTGCATGCCCCAGTCAGACTGGGTTTCTTTATAAGTGGAAACAGATGCATTTATAATTCCTTGTGGACCCACAGCATGGGTGGGTGCCAGGAAGCCACCGGCGGTACATAAAAATATCCCATTGCATTGCCCAACACAGCTGAGGTAGTAATGTCGCGCTTAATGCAGGTGGGCTAAAAATTAATTTGATTACACTGTAGGCGAGGGCCCACAAAAATTGCTGTATCAACAGTACTAATGTACATCAGAAAAACTGGCCATGGCCAGCCAAGAGGGCAGGTGAAACCCATTAATCGCTTTGGTTAATGTGGCTTAAGTGGTAACTAGGCCTGGAGGCAGCCCAGTGTAACGAAAAATTGGTTCAAGTTAAAGTTCCAACGCTTTTAAGCGCATTGAAACTTATAAAAATGGTTCAGAAAAATTATTTGAGTGAGCCTTGTGGCCCTAAGAAAAATTGCCCGTTCAGCGTGATTACGTGAGGTTTCAGGAGGAGGAGCAGGAGGAGGAGGAAGAGGAGGAATATTAGACACAGATTGATGAAGCAGAAATGTCCCCGTTTTGGATGGTGAGAGAGAACGTAGCTTCCATCCGCGGGTGCAGCCTACGTATTGCTTACGTATCGCTGCTGTCCGCTGGTGGAGAACAGAAGTCTGGGGAAATCCAGGCTTTGTTCATCTTGATGAGTGTTAGCCTGTCGGCACTGTCGGTTGACAGGCGGGTACGCTTATCTGTGATGATTCCCCCAGCCGCACTAAACACCCTCTCCGACAAGACGCTAGCCGCAGGACAAGCAAGCACCTCCAGGGCATACAGCGCTAGTTCAGGCCACGTGTCCAGCTTCGACACCCAGTAGTTGTAGGTGGCAGAGGCGTCACGGAGGACGGTCGTGCGATCCGCTACGTACTCCCTCACCATCCTTTTACAGTGCTCCCGCCGACTCAGCCTTGACTGGGGAGCGGTGACACAGTCTTGGTGGGGAGCCATAAAGCTGTCCAGGCCCTTAAAGACTGTTGCACTGCCTGGGATGTACATGCTGCTCGATCTACGCACATCCCCTGCTACCTTGCCCTCGGTACTGCGCCTTCTGCCACTAGCGCTGTCGGCTGGGAATTTTACCATCAGCTTGTCCGCAAGGGTCCTGTGGTATAGCAACACTCTCGAACCCCTTTCCTCTTCGGGAATCAGAGTGGGCAGGTTCTCCTTATACCGTGGATCGAGCAGTGTGTACACCCAGTAATCCGTCGTGGCCAGAATGCGTGCAACGCGAGGGTCACGAGAAAGGCATCCTAACATGAAGTCAGCCATGTGTGCCAGGGTACCTGTACGCAACACATGGCTGTCTTCACTAGGAAGATCACTTTCAGGATCCTCCTCCTCCTCCTCCTCCTCCTCAGGCCATACACGCTGAAAGGATGACAGGCAATCAGCCGGTGTACCGTCAGCAGCGGGCCAAGCTGTCTCTTCCCCCTCCTCCTCATCCTCCTCATGCTCCTCCTCCTCCTCCTGTACGCGCTGAGAAATAGACAGGAGGGTGCCCTGACTATCCAGCGGCATACTGTCTTCCCCCGCCCCCGTTTCCGAGCGCAAAGCAGCTGCCTTTATGGTTTGCAGGGAATTTCTCAAGATGCATAGCAGAGGAATGGTGACGCTAATGATTGTAGCATCGCCGCTCACAACCTGGGTAGACTCCTCAAAATTACCAAGGACATGGCAGATGTCTGCCAACCAGGCCCACTCTTCTGAAAGGAATTGAGGAGGCTGACTCCCACTGCGCCGCCCATGTTGGAGTTGGTATTCGACTATAGCTCTACGCTGTTCATAGAGCCTGGCCAACATGTGGAGCGTAGAGTTCCACCGTGTGGGCACGTCGCACAGCAGTCGGTGCACTGGCAGCTTAAAGTGATGTTGCAGGGTGCGCAGGGTGGCAGCGTCCGTGTGGGACTTGCGGAAATGTGCGCAGAGCCGGCGCGCCTTTACGAGCAGGTCTGACAAGCGTGGGTAGCTTTTCAGAAAGCGCTGAACCACCAAATTAAAGACGTGGGCCAGGCATGGCACGTGCGTGAGGCTGCCGAGCTGCAGAGCCGCCACCAGGTTACTGCCGTTGTCACACACGACCATGCCCGGTTGGAGGCTCAGCGGCGCAAGCCAGCGGTCGGTCTGCTGTGTCAGACCCTGCAGCAGTTCGTGGGCCGTGTGCCTCTTATCGCCTAAGCTGAGTAGTTTCAGCACGGCCTGCTGACGCTTGCCCACCGCTGTGCTGCCACACCGCGCGACACCGACTGCTGGCGACATGCTGCTGCTAACACATCTTGATTGCGAGACAGAGGAGGAGGAGGGTGCTTTAGTGGAGGAAGCATACACCTCCGCAGATACCACCACCGAGCTGGGGCCCGCAATTCTGGGGGTGGGTAGGACGTGAGCGGTCCCGGGCTCTGACTCTGTCCCAGCCTCCACTAAATTCACCCAATGTGCCGTCAGGGAGATGTAGTGGCCCTGCCCGCCTGTGCTTGTCCACGTGTCCGTAGTTAAGTGGCAGTAACCGCGTTGGTGAGGGCGCGTGCAATGTTGCGGGAGACGTGGTCGTGCAGGGCTGGGACGGCACATCGGGAAAAGTAGTGGCGACTGGGAACTGAGTAGTGCGGGGCCGCCGCCTCCATGATACTTTTGAAGGACTCCGTTTCCACAACCCTATACGGCAGCATCTCAAGGCTGATGAATTTTGCTATGCGGACGGTTAACGTTTGAGCGTGCGGGTGCGTGGCGGCGTACTTGCGCTTGCGCTCCAACAGTTGCGCAAGCGACGGCTGGACGGTGCGCTGAACTACACTGCTGGATGGGGCCGAGGACAGCGGAGGTGAGGGTGTGGGTGCAGGCCAGGAGACGGTAGTGCCTGTGTCCTGAGAGGGGGGTTGCATCTCAGTGGCAGGTTGGGGCACAGGGGGAGAGGCAGGGGTGCAAACCGGAGGCGCTGAACGGCCTTCGTTCCACCTTGTGGGGTGCTTGGCCATCATATGTCTGCGCATGGTGGTGGTGGTGAGGCTGTTGGTGTTGGCTCCCCGGCTGAGCTTTGCGCGACAAAGGTTGCACACCACTGTTCGTCGGTCGTCAGGCGTCTCTGTGAAAAACTGCCAGACCTTAGAGCACCTCGGCCTCTGCAGGGTGGCATGGCGCGAGGGGGCGCTTTGGGAAACACTTGGTGGATTATTCGGTCTGGCCCTGCCTCTACCCCTGGCCACCGCACTGCCTCTTGCAACCTGCCCTGCTGATGCCCTTGACTCCCCCTCTGAAGACCTGTCCTCCTGAGTAAGCGTTGCACACCAGGTGGGGTCAGTCACCTCATCGTCCTGCTGCTCTTCCTCCGAATCCTCTGTGCGCTGCTCCCTCGGACTTACTGCCCTTACTACTACCTCACTGCAAGACAACTGTGTCTGATCGTCATCGTCCTCCTCACCCACAGAAAGTTGTTGAGACAGTTGGCGGAAGTCCCCAGCCTCTTCCCCCAGACCCCGGGAACTTTCGAATGGTTGGGCATCAGTGACGATAAACTCCTCTGGTGGGAGAGGAACCGCTGCTGCCCAATCTAAGCAGGGGCCCGAGAACAGTTCCTGGGAGTGTTCCCGCTCCTGAGCAGGTGTCATTGTAGTGGAGTGAGGAGGCTGGGAGGAAGGAGGAGCAGCAGACAGAGGATTCGGATTTGCAGCAGTGGACGGCGCAGAACTGCGGGTTGACGATAGGTTGCTCGAAGCACTTTCTGCCATCCAGGACAGGACCTGCTCACACTGCTCATTTTCTAATAACCGTCTCCCGCGTGGACCCATTAATTGGGCGATGAATGTGGGGACGCCAGAAACGTGCCTCTCTCCTAATCGCGCAGCAGTCGGCTGCGACACACCTGGATCAGGAGTTCGGCCTGTGCCCACACCCTGACTTGGCCCTCCGCGTCCTCGGCCGCGTCCACGTCCTCTAGGCCTACCCCTACCCCTCAGCATGCTGTATTACCAGTGATTTGATTTCACAGGCAGCTAATAAATTGGCGCAAGACTGCAGGCCAAATATAATTTTTTCCCTTTTTTGAAAACGAAAGGCCCCACTGCCTCTAGTGAATGTATAATCTAAGTTTAATAACTGTGCTGTTTTCCTGCTAATGTGTCACAGAACGTGAGGGTAGCAGAGTTATTAACTCTGGCAGAGCAGGTATTTTTTTTCCCAATTAAGGAAAGCAAATGGCGAAGCCAGCAGTAAACCGTAGCTGGGTGCGTCTGATTTTTAAAGGTTGCACACGCAGCCGACACGTGTCCACCGCCCTTAGGACGGACAGAGGCAGGACAAATAGAAATATTTTCCGTTTTTTTCCACCAAAAGGCAGCACTGCGTATATTCAATGAATAATAACTGTGTTGTGGCCCTGCCTACACAATTCTTTCCCTGCAGTATCAATGGAGGGTGCAATGCTCTGCAGAGGCGATTTTGAGAAGTAAAAAAAAATGCAGCACAGCTAACAGCAGCCAGCACAGTACTGCACACGGTTAAATATGGCCCTAGAAAGGACCGTTGAGGTTCTTGAAGGCTACACTCACTCCTAACACTCCCCCTGCCTATGCAGCACTTCTGTCCCTAATGCCGGGTGCAACGCTCTGCAGAGGCGATTTTGAGAAGAAAAAAATTGCCACTGCTAACAGCAGCCAACACACAGCTATCAGTGGCCCTAATAAGGACCTTTGGGGGGTCTTGAAGCCTACACTAACTACCAATTCTTTCCCTACAGCAGCTCCGGTACAAACAGCACTGTCCCTCATCTAACTCACACGGCATCTGAGGCGAGCCGCGGGAGGGGCCGACTTTTATATTCGGCGGACACCTGATCTTCCCAGCCACTCACTGCAGGGGGGTGGTATAGGGCTTGAACGTCACAGGGGGAAGTTGTAATGCCTTCCCTGTCTTTCAATTGGCCAGAAAAGCGCGCTAACGTCTCAGGGAAGGAAGTGAAAGTAACCCGAACACCGCATGGTGTTCGTTACGAATAACGAACATCACGAACACCCTAATATTCGCACGAATATCAAGCTCGGAAGAACACGTTCGCTCATCTCTAATAAAAACCCATTTTTTTGGGAAATTATTTTTTTCTAAACTCACTGCATTCAAAGTCCTATAACTTTTTTTCTTTTCCATGGACGGAGCTCTATTAGGGCTTATTTTTTGTGAGATGAGCTGTAGTTTTTATTGGTACCATTTTGGGGCACACATGTTTTTTTAAAATCACTTTTATTGCGTTTTCTGGGAGGCAAAATGCTAAAAATTAGCATTTTTGCCTCAGTTTTTTTTAGCTTTTTTTTAACGCTTTTTGCCGTGCAGGAAAAAAGCGTGTTCAATGTATTGTACGCGTCAATACCAAATATGAGGGACTTTTACTGTAGGACTGCAGATCGCTGCGATAAGGCATGGCAGGACTTCTCTCCTGCCATGCCTTATCGCTTACTATAGCAATCTTAGGCTATGGCAATACAGGACACCGGTATCTAGCGTCCTGTTGCCATAGCAACCAGCCGGGCTCTTGCGATGTTATTGCGAGAGCCCGGCTGGAGTCACAGAGGGAGCGCGCTCCCTCTGTGAACCCTTTCCCTGCCGCGATCTGCTTAGATCGCAGCAGGGGGGCGCATCTCCGAAGCCCCCCGCTGTTGCAGTGGGACGCCGGCTATTCCTGACAGCCAGCTCCCGCTGCGGGATAGCGCGAGATCTGCTATGATCTTGCGTTATCCCCATAACGTAAGGGTACGTCATTTTGCGGGAAGTACCCTGCTCCCATGACGTACCCTTACGTCATGGGGCGGGAAGGGGTTAAAAACAAACAAAAACGGGAAAGAAAGCTGGATTACTGGATGGGCTATTGATATACATTATATTTAAAATTAACATGCTGCGGTATTAAATCCCGCACCACATGTTGATAACCTGCAACCTTCAAGTCATGAGTGAGAGCTTAGGACTGCGTACTGCTGCCGTAACACTGCGCCTCACGAAACCAGCATCCTCTACAGCATCACTGCGGCCAAAAGCTAAAGTAAAATGCGGTGCTTACCTCAAAGCCTGTGTGAGGGAGGCCTTATATTAGCAGACAACTGTTCTTATCTGAGCAGGCTGAGAGGGGGTCCCAAGCAAAGGGTCTCTTCTCAATGACCTCCATATGCACTAAAGCTTATAGACAGGGGTCATTCTTCAGAGAAAGTAACGTTTATACGAAAAAAGTATTTAAATGGAATAAAAGTCTTTAAAACAAGAAAACCTTTAAATGAGACATTCCCTTTAAAAGGGTTGTCTCCTGCTTTCAGAGTTAGGGCTTATTCAGACAGTTGTATATCGGTCGGGTTTTCACTCCCGGCCGATATACTCTGCCCCTCTCTGCAAAGGGGAGTAGGCGGGACGGAAGCAAGTGCACTGAGCTCCCGCCTCTCACCACTGCTTGTAATGGGAGGGGTGGGACGGGGCAGGGCTAAGTTACCATCCCCATCCCCACCCTCCCATTGCAAACAGTGGCGAGGGGTGGAGAGGGGGTGGAAGCTCAGCACAGTAGCTCCCATCCCACCTCTACCCCTGGTAGAGGGGGCAGCGTATACCGTCCGAGCATGAAAACCCACCCGATATACGGCCGTCTGCATACGCCCTGAGGGTGCATTTACATGGGGTAAAAATCACATTGCACACTCCTACAATGCAAATTTTTATACAGCAAATGTGAATGATGAATCTGCTGTATAAACTGGCTGAAAAAACGAACTCTGACATCAATCGCTCATACTAATGAAAAATCAGCAGGTCTAAACAGAGCCTTAACGGACTTGGTGAGCGGTTTCTTGTCCTTTTGGGATTTAAAGGGATTTTTCCAGGAGTGAAAAAAAAATTATACTGACAAGCAAAGGTGAAAATAAAAGACATGCTTACTAGAGATGAGCGAACGCACTCGTCCGAGCTTGATACTCGTTCGAGTATTAGCGTGTTCGAGATGCTCGTTATTCGAAACGAGCACCACGCGATGTTCGAGTTACTTTCACTTTCATCTCTGAGACGTTAGCGCGCTTTTCTGGCCAATAGAAAGACAGGGAAGGCATTACAACTTCCTCCTGTGACGTTCAAGCCCTATACCACCCCCCCTGCAGTGAGTGGCTGGCGAGATCAGGTGTCACCCGAGTATATAAATCGGCCCCTCCCGCGGCTCGCCACAGATGCATTCTGACATAGTTCAGGGAAAGTGCTGTCTTGCTGGAGTTGCTATAGGGAGAGTGTTAGGAGTTATTTTAGGCTTCAAGAACCCCAACGGTCCTTCTTAGGGCCACATCTAACCGTGTGCAGTAGTGTGGAGGCTGCTTTTTGCAGTGTTGCACTTTTTTTTTGTATATCAGCCGTGCAGAGCATTGCGTCCTGCAGTAATTTTACATTGTCCAGGGCCAGTAGTGGTGAGGCAGGGACAGAAGACATATTTAGTGTATATAGGCAGTGGGCCTTTCCAAAAACATTTGGGAAAAAAAATCTATTTGGGCTGCCTGTGACCGTCCTCAGTGTACTGGGTCTCTGCTGGGGGTAGTTGTCCTAATTCATACGCAGCCAGCTAAGTGTTACAGCAGGCTTGCGCAAAATTCTTTCCTGGCTCTGTGTTGCCTCTTACATCACCGCTGTATTCCTGTCCACAGTGAAACAGTCTGCAGTAGAGATGAGCGAACGCGTTCGTCCGAGCTTGATATTCGTGCGAATATTAGGGTGTTCGGGATGTTCGTTATTCGTAACGAACACCATGCGGTGTTCTGGTTACTTTCACTTCCTTCCCTGAGACGTTAGCGCGCTTTTCTGGCCAATTGAAAGACAGGGAAGGCATTACAACTTCCCCCTGCAACGTTTAAGCCCTATACCACCCCCCTGCTGTGAGTGGCTGGCGAGATCAGGTGTTCGCCTAATATAAAAGTCGGCCCCTCCCGCGGCTCGCCTCAGATGCGGTGTGAGTTAGATGAGGGACAGTGCTGTTTATACCGGAGCTGCTGTAGGGAAAGAATTGGTAGTTAGTGTAGGCTTCAAGACCCCCCAAAGGTCCTTATTAGGGCCACTGATAGCTGTGTGTTGGCTGCTGTTAGCAGTGGGATTTTTTTTTTTCTCAAAATCGCCTCTGCAGACCGTTGCACCTGGCATTAGGGACAGAAGTGCTGCATAGGCAGGGAGAGTGTTAGGAGTGAGTGTAGCCTTCAAGAACCTCAACGGTCCTTTCTAGGGCCATATTTATCCGTGTGCAGTACTGTCCAGGCTGCTGTTAGCTGTGCTGCATTTTTTTTGGGCTTCTCAAAATCGCCTCTGCAGAGCATTCCACCCTCCATTGATACTGCAGGGAAAGAATTGTATAGGCAGGGCCACAACACAGTTATTATTCATAGAATATACGCAGTGCTGCCTGTTGGTGGGAAAAAACTGAAAACAAATCTATTTGTCCAGCCTCTGTCCGTCCTAACGCCTGTGGACACGTGTGAGCTGCGTGAAAAACATTGCTAAATCATACGCACCCAGCTACGCTTTACTGCTGGCTTCGCCATTTGCTTTCCTTAATTGGGAAAAAAATACCTGCTCTGCCAGAGTTATAATAACTCTGCTACCCTCACGTTCTGTGACACATAAGCAGGGACACAGCACAGTTATTAAACTTCTCGTGTTCATTGAATATACGCAGTGCTGCCTGTTGGTGGGAAAAAACTGAAAACAAATCTATTTGTCCAGCCTCTGTCCGTCCTTACGCCTGTGGAGACGTGTGAGCTGCGTGAAAAACATTGCTAAATCATACGCACCCAGCTACGCTTTACTGCTGGCTTCGCCATTTGCTTTCCTTAATTGGGAAAAAAAATACCTGCTCTGCCAGAGTTATAATAACTCTGCTACCCTCACGTTCTGTGACACATAAGCAGGGACACAGCACAGTTATTAAACTTCTCATGTTCATTGAATATACGCAGTGCTGCCTGTTGGTGGGAAAAAACTGAAAACAAATCTATTTGTCCAGCCTCTGTCCGTCCTTACGGGCGGTGGAGACGTGTGAGCTGCGTGAAGAACAGTGCTAAATCATACGCACCCAGCTACGCTTTACTGCTGGCTTCGCCATTTGCTTTCCTTAATTGGGAAAAAAAATACCTGCTCTGCCAGAGTTATAATAACTCTGCTACCCTCACGTTCTGTGACACATAAGCAGGGACACAGCACAGTTATTAAACTTCTCATGTTCATTGAATATACGCAGTGCTGCCTGTTGGTGGGAAAAAACTGAAAACAAATCTATTTGTCCAGCCTCTGTCCGTCCTTACGCCTGTGGAGACGTGTGAGCTGCGTGAAAAACATTGCTAAATCATACGCACCCAGCTACGCTTTACTGCTGGCTTCGCCATTTGCTTTCCTTAATTGGGAAAAAAAATACCTGCTCTGCCAGAGTTATAATAACTCTGCTACCCTCACGTTCTGTGACACATAAGCAGGGACACAGCACAGTTATTAAACTTCTCATGTTCATTGAATATACGCAGTGCTGCCTGTTGGTGGGAAAAAACTGAAAACAAATCTATTTGTCCAGCCTCTGTCCGTCCTTACGGGCGGTGGAGACGTGTGAGCTGCGTGAAGAACAGTGCTAAATCATACGCACCCAGCTACGCTTTACTGCTGGCTTCGCCATTTGCTTTCCTTAATTGGGAAAAAAATACCTGCTCTCCAAGAGTTATAATAACTCTGCTACCCTCACGTTCTGTGACACATAAGCAGGGACACAGCACAGTTATTAAACTTAGATAATTCATTCACTAGAGGCAGTGGGGCCTTTCGTTTTCCAAAAAGGGCAAAAATTATATTTGGCCTGCAGTCTTGCGCCAATTTATTTCCTGCCTGTGAAATCAAATCACTGGTAATACAGCATGCTGAGGGGTAGGGGTAGGCCTAGAGGACGTGGACGCGGCCTAGGACGCGGAGGGCCAAGTCAGGGTGTGGGCACAGGCCAAGCTCCTGATCCAGGTGTGTCGCAGCCGACTACTGCGCGATTAGGAGAGAGGCACGTTTCTGGCGTCCCCACATTCATCGCCCAATTAATGGGTCCACGCGGGAGACGGTTATTAGAAAATGAGCACTGTGAGCAGGTCCTGTCCTGGATGGCAGAAAGTGCTTCGAGCAACCTATCGTCTACCCGCAGTTCTGCGCCGTCCACTGCTGCCAATCCGAATCCTCTGTCTGCTGCTCCTCCTTCCTCCCAGCCTCCTCACTCCACTACAATAACACCTGCTCAGGAGCGGGAGCACTCCCAGGAACTGTTCTCGGGCCCCTGCTTAGATTGGGCAGCAGCGGTTCCTCTCCCACCAGAGGAGTTTATCGTCACTGATGCCCAACCATTCGAAAGTTCCCGGGGTCCGGGGGAAGAGGCTGGGGACTTCCGCCAACTGTCTCAACAACTTTCTGTGGGTCAGGAGGACGATGACGATCAGACACAGTTGTCTTGCAGTGAGGTAGTAGTAAGGGCAGTAAGTCCCAGGGAGCAGCGCACAGAGGATTCGGAGGAAGAGCAGCAGGACGATGAGGTGACTGACCCCACCTGGTGTGCAACGCTTACTCAGGAGGACAGGTCTTCAGAGGGGGAGTCAAGGGCATCAGCAGGGCAGGTTGCAAGAGGCAGTGCGGTGTCCAGGGCCAGGGGTAGAGGCAGGGCCAGACCGAATAATCCACCAAGTGTTTCCCAAAGCGCCCCCTCGCGCCATGCCACCCTGCGGAGGCCGAGGTGCTCTAAGGTCTGGCAGTTTTTCACAGAGACGCCTGACGACCGACGAACAGTGGTGTGCAACCTTTGTCGCGCAAAGCTCAGCCGGGGAGCCAACACCAACAGCCTCACCACCACCACCATGCGCAGACATATGATGGCCAAGCACCCCGCAAGGTGGGACAAAGGCCGTTCACCGCCTCCGGTTTGCACCCCTGCCTCTCCCCCTGTGCCCCAACCTGCCACTGAGATGCAACCCCCCTCTCAGGACACAGGCACTACCGCCTCATGGCCTGCACCCACACCCTCATCTCCGCTGTCCTCGGCCCCATCCAGCAGTGTAGTTCAGCGCACCGTTCAGCCGTCGCTTGCGCAAGTGTTCGAGCGCAAGCGCAAGTACGCCGCCACGCACCCGCACGCTCAAACGTTAACCGTCCGCATAGCAAAATTCATCAGCCTTGAGATGCTGCCGTATAGGGTTGTGGAAACTGAGTCCTTCAAAAGTATCATGGAGGCGGCGGCCCCGCGCTACTCAGTTCCCAGTCGCCACTACTTTTCCCGATGTGCCGTCCCAGCCCTGCACGACCACGTCTCCCGCAACATTGTGCGCGCCCTCACCAACGCGGTTACTGCCACGGTCCACTTAACTACGGACACGTGGACAAGCACAGGCGGGCAGGGCCACTACATCTCCCTGACGGCACATTGGGTGAATTTAGTGGAGGCTGGGACAGAGTCAGAGCCTGGGACCGCTCACGTCCTACCCACCCCCAGAATTGCGGGCCCCAGCTCGGTGCTGGTATCTGCGGAGGTGTATGCTTCCTCCACTAAAGCACCCTCCTCCTCCTCCTCCTCCTCTGTCTCACAATCAAGATGTGTTAGCAGCAGCATGTCGCCAGCAGTCGGTGTCGCGCGGTGTGGCAGCACAGCGGTGGGCAAGCGTCAGCAGGCCGTGCTGAAACTACTCAGCTTAGGCGATAAGAGGCACACGGCCCACGAACTGCTGCAGGGTCTGACACAGCAGACCGACCGCTGGCTTGCGCCGCTGAGCCTCCAACCGGGCATGGTCGTGTGTGACAACGGGCGTAACCTGGTGGCGGCTCTGCAGCTCGGCAGCCTCACGCACGTGCCATGCCTGGCCCACGTCTTTAATTTGGTGGTTCAGCGCTTTCTGAAAAGCTACCCACGCTTGTCAGACCTGCTCGTAAAGGCGCGCCGGCTCTGCGCACATTTCCGCAAGTCCCACACGGACGCTGCCACCCTGCGCACCCTGCAACATCACTTTAAGCTGCCAGTGCACCGACTGCTGTGCGACGTGCCCACACGGTGGAACTCTACGCTCCACATGTTGGCCAGGCTCTATGAACAACGTAGAGCTATAGTCGAATACCAACTCCAACATGGGCGGCGCAGTGGGAGTCAGCCTCCTCAATTCCTTTCAGAAGAGTGGGCCTGGTTGGCAGACATCTGCCATGTCCTTGGTAATTTTGAGGAGTCTACCCAGGTGGTGAGCGGCGATGCTACAATCATTAGCGTCACCATTCCTCTGCTATGCATCTTGAGAAATTCCCTGCAAACCATAAAGGCAGCTGCTTTGCGCTCGGAAACGGGGGCGGGGGAAGACAGTATGCCGCTGGATAGTCAGGGCACCCTCCTGTCTATTTCTCAGCGCGTACAGGAGGAGGAGGAGGAGCATGAGGAGGATGAGGAGGAGGGGGAAGAGACAGCTTGGGCCGCTGCTGACGGTACACCGGCTGATTGCCTGTCATCCTTTCAGCGTGTATGGCCTGAGGAGGAGGAGGAGGAGGAGGAGGAGGATCCTGATAGTGATCTTCCTAGTGAAGACAGCCATGTGTTGCGTACAGGTACCCTGGCACACATGGCTGACTTCATGTTAGGATGCCTTTCTCGTGACCCTCGCGTTGCACGCATTCTGGCCACGACGGATTACTGGGTGTACACACTGCTCGATCCACGGTATAAGGAGAACCTGCCCACTCTGATTCCCGAAGAGGAAAGGGGTTCGAGAGTGTTGCTATACCACAGGACCCTTGCGGACAAGCTGATGGTAAAATTCCCAGCCGACAGCGCTAGTGGCAGAAGGCGCAGTTCCGAGGGCCATGTTGCAGGGGATGTGCGTAGATCGAGCAGCATGTACATCCCAGGCAGTGCAACAGTCTTTAAGGGCCTGGCCAGCTTTATGGCTCCCCACCAAGACTGTGTCACCGCTCCCCAGTCACGGCTGAGTCGGCGGGTGCACTGCAAAAGGATGGTGAGGGAGTACGTAGCGGATCGCACGACCATCCTTGGTGACGCCTCTGCCCCCTACAACTACTGGGTGTCGAAGCTGGACACGTGGCCTGAACTAGCCCTGTATGCCCTTGAGGTGCTTGCTTGTCCTGCGGCTAGCGTCTTGTCGGAAAGGGTGTTTAGTGCGGCTGGGGGAATCATCACAGATAAGCGTAGCCGCTTGTCAACCGACAGTGCCGACAGGCTAACACTCATCAAGATGAACAAAGGCTGGATTTCCCCAGACTTCTGTTCTCCACCAGCGGACAGCAGCGATACGTAAGCAATACGTAGGCTGCACCCGCGGATGGAAGCTACGTTCTCTCTCACCATCCAAAACGGGGACATTTCTGCTTCATCAATCTGTGTCTAATATTCCTCCTCCTCCTCCTCCTGCTCCTCCTCCTGAAACCTCACGTAATCACGCTGAACGGGCAATTTTTCTTAGGGCCACAAGGCTCACTCAAATAATTTTTCAGAACAATTTTTATAAGTTTCAATTAGCTTAAAAGCGTTGGAACTTTAACTTGAACCAATTTTTCGTTACACTGGGCTGCCTCCAGGCCTAGTTACCACTTAAGCCACATTAACCAAAGCGATTCACCTGCCATCTTGGTTGGGCATGGCCAATTTTTACTGAGGTACATTTGTACTGTTGGTACACCAATTTTTTGGGGCCCTCACCTACAGTGTAATCATAGTAATTTCTATGTTCTTCGCCTGCACTCATGGTACAGAAAGGTGTGTGGGGTTGGCCTACACTTTAGCTACATAAATGTCACTTGTGCCTTGGCTATACTAAGGCTACTGAAATGGAACTAAGACTGCGCTCCCGCTATACTGCTGCTTCAGAATTGTTACTGGGGCCTGTCTTGAGTGCTACTATTGCTTACATGGAACGAAGACTGCGCTCCCGCTATACTGCTGCTTCAGAATTGTTACTGGGGCCTGTCTTGAGTGCTACTATTGCTTACATGGAACGAAGACTGCGCTCCCGCTATACTGCTGCTTCAGAATTGTTACTGGGGCCTGTCTTGAGTGCTACTATTGCTTACATGGAACGAAGACTGCGCTCCCGCTATACTGCTGCTTCAGAATTGTTACTGGGGCCTGTCTTGAGTGCTACTATTGCTTACATGGAACGAAGACTGCGCTCCCGCTATACTGCTGCTTCAGAATTGTTACTGGGGCCTGTCTTGAGTGCTACTATTGCTTACATGGAACGGACACGTGGAGAGGACACGTAGTGCCTCAAAAACATCCCCCTCCTCCTCCAACAGGGAAAACATTGTTGGCAAATGCCTTTGCATTGGTTCGTCTGGTGGCAGTCCAAGAATTTCACCTTTACCGACACTACAAGACAGCCCCCCCACCATCCCCCCGCCACGGCCCACTTAATCCTGGCCACATTCCGAAAACCAACAAAATACAACCGTGGTACTAGGTCCGCAGTCACCACCACATTACCACCAACGCGGTTACTGTTAAGGTGCATATAACCACGGACACGTGGAGAGGACACGTAGTGCCTCAAAAACATCCCCCTCCTCCTCCAACAGGGAAAACATTGTTGGCAAATGCCTTTGCATTGGTTCGTCTGGTGGCAGTCCAAGAATTTCACCTTTACCGACACTACAAGAGAGCCCCCCCACCATCCCCCCGCCACGGCCCACTTAATCCTGGCCACATTCCGAAAACCAACAAAATACAACCGTGGTACTAGGTCCGCAGTCACCACCACATTACCACCAACGCGGTTACTGTTAAGGTGCATATAACCACGGACACGTGGAGAGGACACGTAGTGCCTCAAAAACATCCCCCTCCTCCTCCAACAGGGAAAACATTGTTGGCAAATGCCTTTGCATTGGTTCGTCTGGTGGCAGTCCAAGAATTTCACCTTTACCGACACTACAAGAGAGCCCCCCCACCATCCCCCCGCCACGGCCCACTTAATCCTGGCCACATTCCGAAAACCAACAAAATACAACCGTGGTACTAGGTCCGCAGTCACCACCACATTACCACCAACGCGGTTACTGTTAAGGTGCATATAACCACGGACACGTGGAGAGGACACGTAGTGCCTCAAAAACATCCCCCTCCTCCTCCAACAGGGAAAACATTGTTGGCAAATGCCTTTGCATTGGTTCGTCTGGTGGCAGTCCAAGAATTTCACCTTTACCGACACTACAAGAGAGCCCCCCCACCATCCCCCCGCCACGGCCCACTTAATCCTGGCCACATTCCGAAAACCAACAAAATACAACCGTGGTACTAGGTCCGCAGTCACCACCACATTACCACCAACGCGGTTACTGTTAAGGTGCATATAACCACGGACACGTGGAGAGGACACGTAGTGCCTCAAAAACATCCCCCTCCTCCTCCAACAGGGAAAACATTGTTGGCAAATGCCTTTGCATTGGTTCGTCTGGTGGCAGTCCAAGAATTTCACCTTTACCGACACTACAAGAGAGCCCCCCCACCATCCCCCCGCCACGGCCCACTTAATCCTGGCCACATTCCGAAAACCAACAAAATACAACCGTGGTACTAGGTCCGCAGTCACCACCACATTACCACCAACGCGGTTACTGTTAAGGTGCATATAACCAGTCTGACTGGGGCATGCAGACACCTTGACAGAATGAATAGTGTGTGGCACATAGGTTCCCCATTGCTATGCCCACGTGTGCAGCTCCTGATGGCGGTGGCACAGGATTGTATTTCTCATTGCTTCTGTACAGCATTGTGGGCTATCGCCCCGCCCCTATTAAAGAGGGTCGCTACCTAGCCGTGCCAACCCTGTGCAGTGTGTGCCTGCGGTCCCTCGTCGTGGCAGACGCACTTCTAAATAGACATGAGGGTGGTGTGGCATAAGGGCAGCTGAAGGCTGCGCAGGGACAGTTTGGTGTGCGCTGTGGGGGGGAGGGGGTGCGGTTGGGCAGCATGTAACTCAGGAGAAGTGTCAGTGGAGTGTCATGCAGGCAGTGATTGTGCTTTGTTGGAGGTAGTGTGGTGCTTAGCAAAGGTATGCCATGCTAATGAGCGCTTTTCAGAAGTAAAAGTTGTTGGGAGGGGGGGGGGCCCACTCTTGCCGCTATTGTGGCTTAATAGTGGGACCTGTGAACTTAGGATGCAGCCCAACATGTAGCCCCTCGCCTGCCCTATCCGTCACTGTGTCATTCCCATCACTTTCCTGAATTGCCCAGATTTTCACACATGAAAACCTTAGCGAGCATCGGCGAAATACAAAAATGTTCTGGTCGCCCATTGACTTCAATGGGGTTCGTTGTTCGAAACGAACCCTCGAGCATCACGGGAAGTTCGTTACGAATAACGAACACCCGAACATTTTGGTGTTCGCTCATCTCTAGTCTGCAGTAATTTTACATAGTGCAGGGCCAGTAGTGGTGAGGCAGGGACAGAAGACATATTTAGTGTATATAGGCAGTGGGCCTTTCCAAAAACATTTTGGAAAAAAAATCTATTTGGGCTGCCTGTGACTGTCCTCAGTGTACTGGGTCTCTGCTGGGGGTAGTTGTCCTAATTCATACGCAGCCAGCTAAGTGTTACAGCAGGCTTGCGCAAAATTCTTTCCTAGCTCTGTGTTGCCTGTTACATCACCGCTGTATTCCTGTCCACAGTGAAACAGTCTGCAGTAATTTTACATAGTCCAGGGCCAGTAGTGGTGAGCTAGGGACAGAAGACATATTTAGTGTATATAGGCAGTGGGCCTTTCCAAAAACATTTGGGAAAAAATATCTATTTGGGCTGCCTGTGACCGTCCTCAGTGTACTGGGTCTCTGCTGCGGGTAGTTGTCCTAATTCATACGCAGCCAGCTAAGTGTTACAGCAGGCTTGCGCAAAATTCTTTCCTGGCTCTGCTGTGCGTTCCGTAAGCGAAGTCAGCCTCCAACCACAGGCCAATAAGCGGCACATTTAATTACAGCGTTCTGTTTCTGCACTACTGGTAATACAGCATGCTGAGGGGTAGGGGTAGGCCTAGAGGATGTGGACGAGGGCGAGGACGCGGAGGCCCAAGTCAGGGTGTGGGCACAGGCCGAGCCAGTGCGGTGGCTAGGGGTAGAGGCAGGGCCAGACCGAATAATCCACCAACTGTTTCCCAAAGCGCCCCCTCGCGCCATGCCACCCTGCAGAGGCCAAGGTGCTCTAAGGTGTGGCAGTTTTTCACAGAGATGCCTGACGACCGACGAACAGTGGTGTGCAACCTTTGTCGCGCCAAGATCAGCTGGGGAGCCACCACCACCAGCATGCGCAGGCATATGATGGCCAAGCACCCCACAAGGTGGGAAGAAGGCCGTTCACCGCCTCCGGTTTGCACCACTGCCTCTCCCCCTGTGCCCCAACCTGCCACTGAGATCCAACCCCCCTCTGAGGACACAGGCACGAGTGCCTACCGGCCTGCACCCACACCCTCACCTCCGCTGTCCTCGGCCCCATCCAGCAATGTCTCTCAGCGCAGCGTCCAGACGTTGCTAGCGCAACTGTTGGAGCGCAAGCGCAAGTACGCCGCCACGCACCCGCACGCTCAAGCGTTAAACGTGCACATAGCCAAATTGATCAGCCTGGAGATGCTGCCGTATAGGCTTGTGGAAACGGAGGCTTTCAAAAGCATGATGGCAGCGGCGGCCCGCGCTACTCGGTTCCCAGTCGCCACTACTTTTCCCGATGTGCCGTCCCAGCCCTGCACGACCACGTCTCCCGCAACATTGTACGCGCCCTCACCAACGCGGTTACTGCTAAGGTCCACTTAACAACGGACACGTGGACAAGCACAGGCGGGCAGGGCCACTATATCTCCCTGACGGCACATTGGGTGAATTTAGTGGAGGCTGGGACAGAGCCAGAGCCTGGGACCGCTCACGTCCTACCCACCCCCAGAATTGTGGGCCCCAGCTCGGTGCTGGTATCTGCGGCGGTGTATGCTTCCTCCACTAAACCACCCTCCTCCTCCTCCTCCAACGCAACCTCTGTCTCGCAATCAAGATGTGTCAGCAGCAGCACGTCGCCAGCAGTCGGTGTCGCGTGGCGTGGCAGCAGGCCGTGCTGAAACTACTCAGCTTAGGAGAGAAGAGGCACACGGCCCACAAACTGCTGCAGGGTCTGACAGAGCAGACCGACCGCTGGCTTTCGCCACTGAGCCTCCAACCGGGCATGGTCGTGTGTGACAACGGCCGTAACCTGGTGGCGGCTCTGCAGCTCGGCAGCCTCACGCACGTGCCATGCCTGGCCCATGTCTTTAATTTGGTGGTTCAGCGCTTTCTGAAAAGCTACCCACACTTGTCATACCTGCTCGGAAAGGTGCGCCGGGTCAGCGCACATTTCCGCAAGTCCAAGACGGACGCTGCCACCCTGCGGACCCTGCAACATCGGTTTAATCTGCCAGTGCACCGACTGCTGTGCGACGTGCCCACAGGGTGGAACTCTACGCTCCACATGTTGGCCAGACTCTATGAGCAGCGTAGAGCTATAGTGGAATACCAACTCCAACATGGGCGGCGCAGTGGGAGTCAGCCTCCTCAATTATTTACAGAAGAGTGGGCCTGGTTGGCAGCCATCTGCCAGGTCCTTGGAAACTTTGAGGAGTCTACCCAGATGGTGAGCGGGGATGCTGCAATCATTAGCGTCACCATTCCTCTGCTATGCCTCTTGAGAAGTTGCCTGCAAAGCATAAAGGCAGACGCTTTGCACTCGGAAACAGAGGCGGGGGAAGACAGTATGTCGCTGGATAGTCAGAGCACCCTCATGTCTATATCTCAGCACGTTGAGGAGGAGGAGGAGGAGGAGGGGGAGGAGCATGAGGAGGAGGGGGAAGAGACAGCTTGGCCCACTGCTGAGGGTACCCATGCTGCTTGCCTGTCATCCTTTCAGCGTGTATGGCCTGAGGAGGAGGAGGAGGAGGAGGAGGAGGAGGATCCTGAAAGTGATCTTCCTAGTGAGGACAGCCATGTGTTGCGTACAGGTACCCTGGCACACATGGCTGACTTCATGTTAGGATGCCTTTCTCGAGACCCTCGCGTTACACGCATTCTGGCCACTACGGATTACTGGGTGTACACACTGCTCGACCCACGGTATAAGGAGAACCTTTCCACTCTCATACCCGAAGAGGAAAGGGGTTCGAGAGTGATGCTATACCACAGGACCCTGGCGGACAAACTGATGGTAACATTCCCATCCGACAGCGCTAGTGGCAGAAGGTGCAGTTCCGAGGGCCAGGTAGCAGGGGAGGCGCAGAGATCAGGCAGCATGTACAGCGCAGGCAGGGGAACATTCTCCAAGGCCTTTGCCAGCTTTATGGCTCCCCAGCAAGACTGTGTCACCGCTCCCCAGTCAAGGCTGAGTTGGCGGGAGCACTGTAAAACGATGGTGAGGGAGTACGTAGCCGATCGCACGACCGTCCTCGGTGACGCCTCTGCCCCCTACAACTACTGGGTGTCGCAGCTGGACACGTGGCCTGAACTCGTGCTGTATGCCCTGGAGGTGCTTGCTTGTCCTGCGGCTAGCGTCTTGTCAGAGAGGGTGTTTAGTGCGGCTGGGGGAATCATCACGGATAAGCGTACCTGCCTGTCAACCGACAGTGCCGACAGGCTTACACTCATCAAGATGAACAAAGACTGGATTTCCCCAGACTTCTCTTCTCCACCAGCGGACAGCAGCGATACCTAAGCAATACATAGGCTGCACCCGCGGATGGAAGCATCGTTCTCTATCACCATCAAAAACGGGGACCTTTTAGCTTCATCAATCTGTGTATTCTATTCATCCTCCTCCTCCTGCTCCTCCTCCTGAAACCTGACGTAATCACGCCGAACGGGCAATTTTTCATAGGCCCACAAGGCTCAGTCTTATAATTTTTGTAAACAATTTTTATACGTTTCAATGCTCATTAAAGCGTTGAAACTTGCAGCTGAACCAATTTTTATTTTAACTGGGCTGCCTCCAGGCCTAGTTACCAATTAAGCCACATTAACCAAAGCGATTAATGAGTTTCACCTGCCCTCTTGGTTGGGCATGGGCAATTTTTCTGAGGTACATTAGTACTGTTGGTACACCAATTTTTTTGGGCCCTCGCCTACAGTGTAATCCAATTAATTTTTTGCCCACCTGCATTAAAGCTGACGTTACATCAGCTGTGCTGGGCACTGCAATGGGATATATTTATGTACCGCCAGTGGCTTGCTGGGACCCACCCATGCTGTCGGTCCACATGGACTTCCCATTAGGGAGATGTACGTGCCTGTGTATACTTATAAAAAACTCGAGCCTGACTGGGGCATGCAGTTTGGGCCGAAGCCCACCTGCATTAAATCTGACGTTAGCTCTGCTGTCCAGGGTACTGCAATGGGATACATTTATGTACAGCGGGTGGGTTCCAGGGAGCCACCCATGCTGTGGGTGCACACGGAATTCCCATTGCGGAGTTGTACCTGCCTGTGACTATTTATAAAAAAAACGCAGTCTGACTGGGGCATGCAGATACATTGACAGAATGAATAGTGTGTGGCACATAGGTTCCCCATTGCTATGCCCACGTGTGCAGCTCCTGATGGCGGTGGCACAGGATTATATTTCTCATTGCTTCTGTACAGCATTGTGGGCTATCGTCCTGCCCCTTTTAAAGAGGGTCGCTGCCTAGCCGTGCCAACCCTCTACAGTGTGTGCCTGCGGTTCCTCCTCATGGCAGACGCACTTATAAATAGACATGAGGGTGGAGTGGCATGAGGGCAGCTGAAGGCTGCGCAGGGACACTTTGGTGTGTGCTGTGGACACTGGGTCGTGCGCGCGCGCGGGGGGGGGGGGGCGGGGGTTGGGCAGCATGTAACCCAGGAGAAGTGGCAGCGAAGTGTCATGCAGGCAGTGATTGTGCTTTGTTGGAGGTAGTGTGGTGCTTAGCTAAGGTATGCATTGCTAATGAGGGCTTTTCAGAAGTAAAAATTGTTGGGAGGGGGGGGGGGGGCCCACTCTTGCCGCTATTGTGGCTTAATAGTGGGACCTGGGAACTTGAGATGCAGCCCAACATGTAGCCCCTCGCCTGCCCTATCCGTTGCTGTGTCGTTCCCATCACTTTCTTGAATTGCCCAGATTTTCATAAATGGAAACCTTAGCGAGCATCGGCGATATACAAAAATGCTCGGGTCGCCCATTGACTTCAATGGGGTTCGTTATTCGAAACGAACCCTCGAGCATCGCGAAATTTTCGTCCCGAGTAACGAGCACCCGAGCATTTTGGTGCTCGCTCATCTCTAATGCTTACCTCTTGTGTGGCCCCTCGCTGGAGCACAGGAGCCCCAGTCCTGTTTAGTTTTCCTGTGACCACTCAGTCAATCCCAGGCTGCAGCAGCCATGTGCTGTCCATGACAGAATCACCGCTGCAGTCAGGGGTGCAGTGGACGCTATTTGAATGCCTTAACATTTTGGGGATTGGAGCGGCCAAGGCTGGGGCGACTGTGTTGGACCAGTGGAGAAGGAAGAGAAGGGGGAAGTGGGAACATAGCAAATATGCCTTATAGTTTAATCTTTAACCCTTCCCTGTCTACATAATTTTTTTTTCACTCCCAGGAAACCCTTTTATTGAAATGACATTTGCCAGCATTGTGGGACATAACTGCATGAAAAGAAAGGGGACTGCAGGTGTAACAGGTCTATTGTCTGCTGACACATACGCAGAATCCGGTTTGGTCCACAAATCTAGAAATACCCTGTACCTGCCTGTTCACATGGGTGTTTCTCAGATCCAGACTTCCTTCTGCCTTGTATCATAGAGAAGAGAAAAGTGAATCACCACTCAAAGAAGTAGATACTAAAACCAAACTTCCCTTTTGAGTCAGCATCTAGAAACTGCACATTTCCTGAATGAGCCATTCCTAGTGGAATGGAAGCAGTATATAAAATATCATGCAGTAAGGGCACCAATGCATCCCCGCACTGTCAGACTGTGAACTGCAGCACAATGGCTGTTGGACAACTGGCAGCGATCAGTTGCCGCCTTTGTTAACATACATGATAGGCTCTGCTGCATATGCATGTTAAATTTATGAAAGACCGTATACTTCATTAGTAGTCACCATTTATCATATACGCACACTCTGAATGGCCACTTCAATAGACACACTTGCCTTTTGACTAATGGAGCTTCCCTATACAGAAATTAGACAGGTGACCCAGAAGTGTCATTCTTGGTATAAGCAAAATGTGTAAAACGAAGTGCGGTATGCGTAAGGCATGTGTAAGGCTGTTTTCACATTTGCGTCAGTGTTCCATTTTTCTGCTCCATCGTGGGTCCTGTATGCAGCGCTTTTACTTCTGGTATTTTGTGCCGCATCTGCAACAAGACCTCCAAGCGGCGATTTCCGTACAGATGTGACAGCAGCCTTATAAAAAAAAAGGCAATAATGAATATAGTTTATGTTTCTAAATTCTTTGATTTTGGAAACAGTTTGAAGTTTTAATAGAAAACAAGATCAAGACTGCCATCTAGTGGAGTCAATGAGAATTGTTTGTTGCTGAAAATCAGTGATTTATACTGTAGCTTACATACCAGGATTGGTTACCTTTCTATTTTATTTTTAAGGTCTCATGCACACAGCAATTTAGAAAAATGCTGACATTATCTAAAACATGCGCAACTATGTTTGACTCAAGTATTAACCCCTTAGTGACCAAGCCTGTTTGCGCCTTAATGACCAGGCCAAATTTTGCAAATCTGACACGTGTCAATTTAGCATGGAAAAACACCAGAAAGGTTTTGCATATCCAAGCGATTCTGACATTGTTTTTTCGCCACATGTTGTACTTCATTTAGGCGGAAAAAAAAGACCGATAGAATTTGTGTTTATTTATTAAAAGCGCCAAAATTGGGAAAATTTTGAAAAAATCTTCATTTTTTCACATTTCCAACTGCAATATCTCAAATATGTGCAAACATAATATAGAAATTTTTGCTAAGATATATATTTCCATCCGTTTACTTTATTTTGGGCGCACATTGGAAAAACTTTCGTTTTTTTAACCATTTAGGAGACGTACAAATTTAACATTACTTTTCAGCATTTTGAGGAATACTTTGTTTTCCTACACCAAGCCAAGATTGGAAAGGCTCATAGGAGTCAAAATGATACATACCCCCACAAATGACCCCATTTTAAAAACTACACCCCTTAACGTATTCACTGAGGAGTTTCATGAGTGTTTTAACCCCACAGGTTTTTTTTAGGAGTCAATGCAATTTAGAAGAGAAAAACTAACATTTCATAGTTTTGCAAATATGTCATTTTAAAGACAGGACTTTTTTCTATAGTACGCAAGAAAATGAGGATTTGCACCCCAGAATGGATAAGCCTGTTTGTCCCGTGCTCAGAAACATACCCATTGTGGCCCGAGTATTACGTCTGTATGCACAATGGGGCCCAAAATGAAAGGAGCAACCGGTGGCTTTCGGAACAGAAATTTTGCTTGAAGGAGATTTAGGCCCTATTGCACACTTGTAGAGCCATTGAGTGACCAAAACAATGGAGAACGCCCACAAGTGACCCCATTTTGAAAAGTAGACCCCTTAACGAATTTATCTAGGGGTACGATGACTTTTGTGACTTCACAGTTTTTGAATGAATCTAAGGCAAGTCGAAGGAAAAAAATAACGGTTTTCATTTTTTTGGTAATTCTGTTGAGAAGGATACATATATATCCTTGTAGGTAGAAAAGAAAACACTGGAATATATACATTTATATAGATATAGTTATGTGCCTTTCTTTTTATATGTATACTAACTTTATTCTCATATGTACTAACTCTATGAAAAACTTAATACTTCGCCTTACATCAGATATTCCAAAAGTTTGCAAGGCTGAGAGAGATGTTTCCAGAAATTCAGAGATGATACAGAACCGAACACAAAGGCCGCGTACTTGGCTGTTTTCCCAGAAGCGCCATATCAAGATAACGACTGTTCAACTACGTATATGACTTTCACTGTCTCAGGCCGGAAATCCGGACTTTCCATATATGGTTATGCGGTGAATTTGAGCCAATGAGCTCATCACCCATTCCTAGTGATGAGACCAAAGGGTATAAGATCCCATGTAATCTGTAATAAAGTGCGCAGTCATGTCCCCGTGTGAGGAGCTATACCAGACTTCCGTGTGTGGTGTTTTCTTCTTTACCGCCGGCAGCGGGGCATATGGGTGGGCCTGATTGGTGCTATACGCAGAAATTACCCTGACAATGGCGCCCAACGTAAGTGGGATGGTAAAACCGGAGCCGTGCAGTCCTGTCCATCCGGATCCACGCCACGGGGAAGCCGTCCTGCTGCAAACCGAGCCTGATCAACTCACAGAACTCCAGGTAAGACCGGCATATATTTATGTTGTGTTTTACACTGCGAGTCTTGCAGCGGGAGGAACTATCTGTGGTTTGTGACCGGACGGGTTGGGTTAAGAGTTCTACACGGTAACTCGTGTGGGCTTCGGGTTTGCCGTCACGGACCACTGACCGTGATATGCGCACCAATCGCTCACCCAGGGATTAGTCATTAGTCTATTTGTACTTTGAAGTCCGTAGCATTTTAACGATAGTGAAGGTTGTTTGTTGTATCTGCAAAATTTTTTTTCTCTTTCTTTTCATTTTGTCTCATAGAAGAAGGGACCCTCGATTTTAGTTTAGTTAGTTGTTAATGGTTTAGCTGAGGAGGAGATGCACTCTATGAGATAGGTCTCATAGAAGAAGGGACCCTCGATTTTAGTTTAGTTAATTGTTAATGGTTTAGCTGAGGAGGAGATGCACTCTATGAGACTGGTTCCATAGAAGGAGATGCCTTCGGTTGTTTTGCCAGTATATAAGGGGCTGACAATTTGGTTTAAGAAGGATGCACTCTATGGAGCGTGTTATTATTATTATTGTTGTTGTTCTAATATGCGTAAGACCTTATTAAAGAAGACAGAGCCCCTCAAGGGCTGCCGCCGTGCGGATCAATTGATGACGGAGAGACAAGGGTCCCAATCTGTAAACTGTAAGAAAACTTATGAAAATGTGTAACAAGAACCCGCACGGTAGATTATAAAAATGGTGACTGGGAGGAGGTCTTTAGGACCAAGAAGCGTGCCTTGAAAGACCAAGGGTTGCTAGAAAGTGCTGAAGTAACAAGCAAAGTCGAGAGGAAGGTTACAAAACATGTGATTTGTTGGCAGAGAGAGAGAGAGAGGAAAAGGTGTATAATACTAGATATAGTAGATATAGATAATAGATATAGATGTATGTGTGTGTATATATATATATATATATATATATATATATATATGTGCAAATGGTTAACTGAGCTTGCTTTAAGTGGGAGAAGGGTTGTTTACTTGAAGCTGCAGTCTGTCTAGTTTTCAAGGTCAAGCGATAACAAAGCAGAGAGAATGCAATACTGACCCTGGAAAATATCTTTGCTTGCTTAAAATGAATTGAAATGAATTTAATTAATTATACTGTCTTAGATTTCAGGAAATATAGCAATTTCTAAGGTATATTCTTTCTGGGTTCTGATCACAAATGGACACGTCTTGGTCTCTTTTTCATACAGGTGTAAGAAAGTTATACCCCACTCACATCCTGTGGGGGCTTTTAAGAATACAGGGGTTGAAAATGCAAAACATGTTAAAATTGTCAGAAGGTCCCAGCATATGTGTTAATTATGAGTTCAAATGCAGGGAATAGTTAAACTAAAACAACTTATTCAGTCTGTGTTTCATATTCGTAGAGAGATAACAGATATTTTGCAAAGGTGGGGGCTTTCAGCTCAGGGTCAAATACAGAGAAAGAAAGGCAGGGGGGCTGAAAGATACCCACGCATTCTAAAATACTTCAGCGTTTAATACAGCATATAATAGCTTCAGTAAATAAGAAAGATAGAATGTCTCAGTCACTCAGCAAATTTTTTTCACATAATTAGTAAAAAATAGCGCTCATTCACAATCTCATCTCAATAGAATCATGTACTTTATAACATTATAGCACTCACCTCAATGTTTTTCAATTGATGTATGTTTGTTTGTTAAACTTTTTTTGTCTGTGCATCTGTATATACTGGTACACCTTCAATAGGGGGTGACGGAGCAGACTTGAGCGCATGGATGGATGAGAGTTAGTGACCCGTGTTCAAGCTGTGATGAATGTAACATGTGTGATGCAGGTATTGACTGCGGATAAAAGTTCCTCCCCATGCATAAGACTTTACTTGGTTGAGATGTGGATGCTTAGACTGTTAAGCTTAAATGAAGCTGTGTAAAAAGAAGCAAGCGACCAGTATCGAAGGGGTGGAGCTAGATGATGTAAAGGATGTAATGTTTCATCCCTCTTGTCCACAAGGGAGGGGGTGAGGATCTTGAGCAGCTAGTAAAAGTTTTTTTTTCTCTCTCAAATTTGATAAGACATTGCAGGCAGGATCAGATTAATAATGAATTTGCTTAAAGGACATCACATTTCAAATATTAATAGATGTTTGTAGATTATTCTGCCCCGATGTAACTCATGTCTCTGTTATTGGTGCTAACATCTTACAGGCCTTATCTGCATCCATCAAATATTTTTCCAATGTTATAATACTTTAAACCCGGCTACTCTTCTTACAATTGAGTACCCTGGTTCAAAGGGGGGGGAGGAGAAGGCATAGGTGATCTAGGTATTGCAAATCAGCCATTTTTAAAATTTTTTGCAACAAGGTTCTGATCTTTTTGAAATAGAATATCAGCCTGATTGTCTAGCATTGATGCAACAAGAAAATTTAAGTTTTAAAAAGTTACTGAAAGCCCTTGTTAACAATGCATATTTTGAGTTGTTTTTTATAGATGGTCCCAGGGTGATTGACGACTCCACACTGGATATGCAGTGGTCACACAACAAGATGTCCTAAAAGCAGAATGCCTCCGCATGTCGCAGTACAAGAAGCGGAACTAAAAAGGCACTCACTGAGGCGTGTAGAGTGGCAGAAGGTAAGACGGCAAACATTTACACTGATTACCGGTATGTAGAGATGAGCGAACGTACTCGTCCGAGCTTGATGCTCGGGCGAATATTAGCGTGTTCGGGATGCTCGTTACTCGTAACGAGTACCACGCGGTGTTCGGGTTACTTTCACTTTCATCTCTGAGACGTTAGCGCGCTTTTCTGGCCAATTGAAAGACAGGGAAGGCATTACAACTTCCCCCTGTGACGTTCAAGCCCTATACCACCCCCCTGCTGTAAGTGGCTGGGGAGATCAGATGTCACCCGAGTATAAAAATCGGCCCCTCCCGCGGCTCGCCTCAGATGCCTTGTGAGTTAGCTGAGGGAAAGTCCAGTTGTATTGGAGTTGCTGTAGGGAGAGTGTTTGTAGTGAGTGTAGGCTTCAAGAACCCCAACGGTCCTTCTTAGGGCCACATCTACCTGTGTGCAGGCTGCTGTTAGCAGTGGATATATTTTTTTTTTTCTCAAAATCGGCTGTGCAGAGCATTGCACCCTGCATTAGGGACAGAAGTGGTGGTTAGGCAGGGAGAGTGTTAGGAGTGAGTGTAGGCTTCAAGAACCCCAACGGTCTTTTCTAGGGCCACATTTAACCGTGTGGAGTACTGTGCAGGCTGCTGTTAGCTGTGTTGCATATTTTTTTTTTTCTCAAAATCGGCTGTGCAGAGCATTGCACCCTGCATTGATACTACAGGGACAGAATTGTGTAGGCAGGGTTATTATTCATTGAATAGACGCAGTGGGCCTTTCCTTTTAAAAAAAAGGGAAAAAAGTATATTTGGCCTGCCTCTGACACTCCTAAGGGCTCTGGGTACGTGTGTGCTGCGTGGAGAACGTAAAAAAATCAGACGCAGCCAGCTACGTTTTACAGCAGGCTTGCGCCAATTTCTTTCCTGCCTGGGAAATTCCTTGCTCTGCTCTAGTTAATAACTCTGCAACACTAAAGTTCTGTGACACATTTGCAGGGGCACAACACAGTTATTAAACTTATTATTCATTGAATAGACGCAGTGGGCCTTTCCTTTTAAAAAAAAGGGAAAAAAGTATATTTGGCCTGCAGGCTTGCACCAATTTCTTTCCTGCCTGGGAAATACCTGCTCTGCCATAGTTAATAACTCTGCAACACTAAAGTTCTGTGACACATTTGCAGGGGCACAACACAGTTATTATTCATTGAATAGACGCAGTGGGCCTTTCCTTTTAAAAAAAGTGAAAAAATTATATTTGGCCCGCCTCTGTCAGTCCTAAGGGCTCTGGGTACGTGTGTGCTGCGTGGAGAACGTAAAAATAATCAGACGCAGCCAGCTACGGTTGACTGCAGGCTTGCGCCAATTTCTTTCCTGCCTGGGAAATACCTGCTCTGCCATAGTTAATAACTCTGCAACACTAAAGTTCTGTGACACATTTGCAGGGGCACAACACAGTTATTATTCATTGAATAGACGCAGTGGGCCTTTCCTTTTAAAAAAAAGGGAAAAAAGTATATTTGGCCTGCCTCTGACACTCCTCAGGGCTCTGGGTACGTGTGTGCTGCGCGGAGACCGTAAAAAAATCAGACGCAGCCAGCTACGTCTTACAGCAGGCTTGCGCCACTTTCTTTCCTGCCTGTGAAATTCCATGCTCTGCTCTAGTTAATAACTCTGCAACACTAAAGTTCTGTGACACATTTGCAGGGGCACAACACAGTTATTAAACTTATTATTCATTGAATAGACGCAGTGGGCCTTTCCTTTTAAAAAAAAGGGAAAAAAGTATATTTGGCCTGCAGCCTTGCGCTAATTTCTTTCCTGCCTGGGAAATACCTGCTCTGCCATAGTTAATATCTCTGCAACACTAAAGTTCTGTGACACATTTGCAGGGGCACAACACAGTTATTATTCATTGAATAGACGCAGTGGGCCTTTCCTTTTAAAAAAAAGGGAAAAAAGTATATTTGGCCTGCCTCTGACACTCCTCAGGGCTCTGGGTACGTGTGTGCTGCGCGGAGAACGTAAAAAAATCAGACGCAGCCAGCTACGTTTTACAGCAGGCTTGCGCCACTTTCTTTCCTGCCTGTGAAATTTCTTGCTCTGCTCTAGTTAATAACTCTGCAACACTAAAGTTCTGTGACACATTTGCAGGGGCACAACACAGTTATTAAACTTATTATTCATTGAATAGACGCAGTGGGCCTTTCCTTTTAAAAAATAGGGAAAAAAGTATATTTGGCCTGCAGGCTTGCGCCAATTTATTTCCTGCCTGGGAAATCAAATCACTGGTAATACAGCATGCTGAGGGGTAGGGGTAGGCCTAGAGGACGTGGACGCGGCCGAGGACGCGGAGGCCCAAGTCAGGGTGTGGGCACAGGCCGAGCTCCTGATCCAGGTGCATCGCAGCCGACTGCTGCGCGATTAGGAGAGAGGCACGTTTCTGGCGTCCCGACATTCATCACACAATTCATGGGTCCACGCAGGAGACCTTTATAAGAAAATGAGCAGTGTGAGCAGGTCCTGTCGTGGATGGCAGAAAGTGCTTCGAGCAACCTATCGTCCACCCACAGTTCTGCGCCGTCCACTGCTGCAAATCCGAATCCTCTGTCTGCTGCTCCTCCTTCCTCCCAGCCTCCTCACTCCACTCCAATGACACATGCTCAGCAGCGGGAAGACTCCCAGGAACTGTTCTCGGGCCCCTGCTCAGATTGGGCAGCAGTGGTTCCTCTCCCACCAGAGGAGTTTATCGTCACTGATGCACAACCATTGCAAAGTTCCCGGGGTCCGGGGGATGAGGCTGGGGACTTGCGCCAACTGTCTCAAGACCTTTCTGTGGGTGAGGAGGATGATGACGATGAGACACAGTTGTCTTGCAGTCAGGTAGTAGTGAGGGCAGTAAGTCCGAGGGAGGAGCGCACAGAGGATTCAGAGGAAGAGCAGCAGGACGATGAGGTGACTGACCCCACCTGGTTTGCAACGCCTACTCAGGACAGGTCTTCAGAGGGGGAGGCAAGGGCAGCAGCAGGGCAGGTTGCAAGAGGCAGTGCGGTGGCCAGGGGTAGAGGCAGGGCCAGACCGAATAATCCACCAACTGTTTCCCAAAGTGCACCCTCGCGCCATGCCACCCTGCAGAGGCCAAGGTGCTCTAAGGTCTGGCAGTTTTTCACAGAGACGCCTGACGACCGACGAACAGTGGTGTGCAACCTTTGTCGCGCCAAGATCAGCCGGGGAGCCACCACCAACAGCCTCACCACCACCAGCATGCGCAGACATATGGTGGCCAAGCACCCCACAAGGTGGGACGAAGGCCGTTCACCGCCTCCGGTTTGCACCGCTGCCTCTCCCCCTGTGCCCCAACCTGCAACTGAGATACAACCCCCCTCTGAGGACACAGGCACTACCGTCTCATGGCCTGCACCCACACCCTCACCTCCACTGTCCTCGGCCCCATCCACCAGTGTCTGTCAGCGGAACCGTCCAGCCGTCGCTAGCGCAACTGTTGGAGCGCAAGCGCAAGTACGCCGCCACGCACCCGCACGCTCAAGCGTTAACCGTCCACATAGCCAAATTTATCAGCCTTGAGATGCTGCCGTATAGGGTTGTGGAAACGGAGTCCTTCAAAAGTATGATGGAGGCGGCGGCCCCGCGCTACTGAGTTCCCAGTCGCCACTACTTTTCCCGATGTGCCGTCCCAGCCCTGCACGACCACGTCTCCCGCAACATTGTACGCGCCCTCACCAACGCAGTTACTGCCAAGGTCCACTTAACAACGGACACGTGGACAAGCACAGGCGGCCAGGGCCACTACATCTCCCTGACGGCACATTGGGTGCATTTAGTGGAGGCTGGGACAGAGTCAGAGCCTGGGACCGCTCACGTCCTACCCACCCCCAGAATTGCAGGCCCCAGCTCGGTGCTGGTATCTGCGGCGGTGTATGCTTCCTCCACTAAAGCACCCTCCTCCTCCTCCTCCGCAACCTCTGTCTCGCAATCAAGATGTGTCAGCAGCAGCACGTCGCCAGCAGTCGGTGTCGCGCGGCGTGGCAGCACAGCGGTGGGCAAGCGTCAGCAGGCCGTGCTGAAACTACTCAGCTTAGGAGATAAGAGGCACACGGCCCACGAACTGCTGCAGGGTCTGACAGAGCAGACCGACCGCTGGCTTGCGCCGCTGAGCCTCCAACCGGGCATGGTCGTGTGTGACAACGGCCGTAACCTGGTGGCGGCTCTGCAGCTCGGCAGCCTCACGCACGTGCCATGCCTGGCCCACGTCTTTAATTTGGTGGTTCAGCGCTTTCTGAAAAGCTACCCATGCTTGTCAGACCTGCTCGTAAAGGTGCGCCGGCTCTGCGCACATTTCCGCAAGTCCCACACGGACGCTGCCACCCTGCGCACCCTGCAACATCGCTTTAATCTGCCAGTGCACCGACTGCTGTGCGACGGGCCCACACGGTGGAACTCTACGCTCCACATGTTGGCCAGGCTCTATGAGCAGCGTAGAGCTATAGTGGAATACCAACTCCAACATGGGCGGCGCAGTGGGAGTCAGCCTCCTCAATTATTTTCTGAAGAGTGGGCCTGGTTGGCAGACATCTGCCAGGTCCTTGGAAACTTTGAGGAGTCTACCCAGGTGGTGAGCGGCGATGCTGCAATCATTAGCGTCACCATTCCTCTGCTATGCATCTTGAGAAGTTCCCTGCAAAGCATAAAGGCAGATGCTTTGCGCTCGGAAACGGAGGCGGGGGAAGACAGTATGTCGCTGGATAGTCAGAGCACCCTCCTGTCTATATCTCAGCGCATTCAGGAGGAGGAGGAGGAGGAGCATGAGGAGGATGAGGAGGAGGGGGAAGAGACAGCTTGGCCCACTGCTGACGGTGCCCCTGCTGCTTGCCTGTCATCCTTTCAGCGTGTATGGCCTGAGGAGGAGGAGGAGGAGGATCCTATAAGTGATCTTCCTAGTGAAGACAGACATGTGTTGCGTACAGGTACCCTGGCACACATGGCTGACTTCATGTTAGGATGCCTTTTTCGTGACCCTCGCGTTACACGCATTCTGGCCACTACGGATTACTGGGTGTACACACTGCTCGGCCCACGCTATAAGGAGAACCTTCCCACTCTCATTCCCGAAGAGGAAAGGGGTTCGAGAGTGTTGCTATACCACAGGACCCTGGCGGACAAGCTGATGGTAAAATTCCCATCCGACAGCGCTAGTGGCAGAAGGCGCAGTTCCGAGGGCCAGGTAGCAGGGGAGGTGCGGAGATCGAGCAGCATGTACAGCCCAGGCAGTGCAACAGTCTTTAAGGGCCTGGACAGCTTTATGGCTCCCCAGCAAGACTGTGTCACCGCTCCCCAGTCAAGGCTGAGTCGGCGGGAGCACTGTAAAAGGATGGTGAGGGTGTACGTAGCCGATCGCACGACCGTCCTCCGTGATGCCTCTGCTACCTACAACTACTGGGTGTCGAAGCTGGACACGTGGCCTGAACTCGCGCTGTATGCCCTGGAGGTGCTTGCTTGTCCTGCGGCTAGCGTCTTGTCGGAGAGGGTGTTTAGTGCGGCTGGGGGAATCATCACAGATAAGCGTACCCGCCTGTCAACCGACAGTGCCGACAGGCTAACACTCATCAAGATAAACAAAGCCTAGATTTCCCCAGACTTCTCTTCTCCACCAGTGGACAGCAGCGATACCTAAGCAATACGTAGGCTGCACCCGCGGATGGAAGCATCGTTCTCTCTCACCATCCAAAACGGGGACATTTCTGCTTCATCAATCTGTGTATAATATTCCTCCTCCTCCTCCTGCTCCTCCTCCTGAAACCTCACGTAATCACGCTGAACGGGCAATTTTTCTTAGGGCCACAAGGCTCACTCATATAATTTTTCTAAAAAATGTTTATACGTTTCAATGCTCTTAAAAGCGTTGGAACTTTAACTTGAAACAATTTTTCGTTAAACTGGGCTGCCTCCAGGCCTAGTTACCACTTAAGCCACATTAACCAAAGCGATTAATGGGTTTCACCTGCCATCTTGGTTGGGCATGGCCAATTTTTACTGAGGTACATTAGTACTGTTGGTACACCAATTTCTTTGGACCCTCACCTACAGTGTAATCATAGCAATTTCTATGTTCTTCGTCTGCACTCATGGTACAGAAAGGTGTGTGGGGTTGGCCTACACTTTAGCTGCATAAATGTAACTTGGGCCTTGGCTATACTGCAGCTACTGAAATGGAACTAAGACTGCGGCTCCCACTATACTGCTGCTTCGGAATTGTTCCTGGGGCCTGTGTAGGCTGCTACTATTACTTAAATGGAACTTAGACTATGCTCCTCCTATACTGCTGCTTCGGAATTGTTACTGGGGCCTGTCTTGAGTGCTACTATTACTGAAATGGAACGAAGACTGCGCTCCCACTATACTGCTGCTTCGGAATTGTTACTGGTGCCTGTCTTGAGTGCTACTATTACTGAAATGGAACGAAGACTGCGCTCCCACTATACTGCTGCTTCGGAATTGTTACTGGGGCCTGTCTTGAGTGCTACTATTACTGAAATGGAACTAATACTGTGCTCCCCCTATAATGCTGCTAGTGATATGTTAGTGGGGCCTGTCCTAATGCTACGGCTGAAATGTTACGAATTATGGGCTCTGCCTATACCGCTGCTAATGGTATGTCTCTGGGGTGTGGAAACAGAGGCTTCCCAAAGACATGATGGCGGCGAGACCATTTCCCACCAACGCGGTTACTGTTAAGGTGCATATAACCACGGACACGTGGAGAGGACACGTAGTGCCTCAAAAACATCCCCCGCCACAGCCCACTTAATCCTGGCCATATTCCGAAAACCAACAAAATAAAACCGTGCTACTAGGTGCAGAGTCACCACCACATTACCACCAACGCGGTTACTGTTAAGGTGCATATAACCACGGACACGTGGAGAGGACACATAGTGCCTCAAAAACATCCCCCTCCCCCTCCAACAATGAAAACATTCTTGGCAAATGCCTTTGCATTGGTTCGTCTGGTGGCAGTCCAAGAATTTCACCTTTACCGACACAACAAGAGAGCCCCCCCACCATCCCCCCGCCACGGCCCACTTAATCCTGGCCACATTCCGAAAACCAACAAAATAAAACCGCGCTACTAGGTCCGCAGTCACCACCACATTACCACCAACGCGGTTACTGTTAAGGTGCATATAGCCACGGACACGTGGAGAGGACACGTAGTGCCTCAAAAACATCCCCCGCCACGGCCAACTTAATCCTGGCCACATTCCGAAAACCAACAAAATAAAACCGCGCTACTAGGTCCGCAGTCACCACCACATTACCACCAACGCGGTTACTGTTAAGGTACATATTACCAGTCTGACTGGGGCATGCAGACACCTTGACAGAATGAATAGTGTGTGGCACATAGGTTCCCCATTGCTATGCCCACGTGTGCAGCTCCTGATGGCGGTGGCACAGGATTATATTTCTCATTGCTTCTGTACAGCATTGTGGGCTATCGCCCCACCACTTTTAAAGAGGGTCGCTGCCTAGCCGTGCCAACCCTCTGCAGTGTGTGCCTGCAGTTCCTCCTCATGGCAGACGCACTTATAAATAGACATGAGGGTGGTGTGGCATGAGGGCAGCTGAAGACTGCGCAGGGACAGTTTGGTGTGCGCTGTGGACACTGCGTCGTGCAGGGGGGAGGGGGGTTGGGCAGCATGTAACCCAGGAGAAGTGGCAGCAGAGTGTCATGCAGGCAGTGATTGTGCTTTGTTGTAGGTAGTGTGGTGCTTAGCTAAGGTATGCCATGCTAATGAGGGCTTTTCAGAAGTAAAAGTTGTTGGGAGGGGGGGGGGCCCACTCTTGCCGGTATTGTGGCTTAATAGTAGGACCTGTGAACTTGAGATGCAGCCCAACATGTAGCCCCTCGCCTGCCCTATCCGTTGCTGTGTCGTTCCCATCACTTTCTTGAATTGCCCAGATTTTCACACATGGAAACCTTAGCGAGCATCGGCGAAATACAAAAATGCTCGGGTCGCCCATTGACTTCAATGGGGTTCGTTATTCGAAACAAACCCTCGAGCATTGCGAAAATTTCGTCCCGAGTAACGAGCACCCGAGCATTTTGGTGCTCGCTCATCTCTACCGGTATACATTTGGCATAGCTCATGATTACGGCCCAACATGGAAGGTCAGACAGTTTTTTACCTTAGCAGGACAGCCAATTAAAAATGGTGCAGCGGTGCAGTCTCATGGAGACCCTACTTCTACCTAACAAAGTGGAAAGCTCACACCAATTCCTACACCGGAGAAGCAAAAGGCAACGCCATCACAGACCACACAGCAAAGGCAGTGGCCCTCAAGCCGTGGAAGAACAGAAGAAAAGATGAATTTGACAATAACTTTGGACTTTGACTACACTTTGGACTTTGACTAACAACTTGGACTTTGATAAAAACGTTGGACTTTGACTAACAACTTGGACTTTGATAAAAACTTTGGACTTTGATATGCTAAAGACTTTACAGTTACAAGCTAGCAAGGAAGAAAAGGAAAAATGGACTAAAAAGGGACGGTGTATGGCAAACAGTCAACAGCACTTGCCTGCCGCGGTCCCTGTGCCCCATGGTGGCCCAACTGATGCACAGAAAGACGAACCTCTCAAAGCAGCAATGATGTCGATGCTTGAACAAGGACGAGTTGCTCCTGGGTTTTCTGTAGCTGCTGCATCATTTGTCCAAGTTTGCATGATCTTTGCCGTAAGCAACAGGGCAAAAGTAAATTTGCCACATAACACTTGCCGGGGCCACTCTACCCATTTCAGGGATTGCAAATTGGCTACACTCAGCTCCCACCGGTTGGGAAGTATGAATATGTGCTTGTTGTTGTTGATTTCTTTTCAGGTTGGAAAGACCTACCCTGTTGCCAAAGTAAAAAAGCAGGTAACCGCACATCATGTCTGCTTTGGGTATATTCCAGGCTTTTCACACACCCTACCGTCCGCGGAGTAGTGGGAAAGTAGATACAAAAGGCAATGAAGAAAACGGGCAAATCTTGAATTGAGTGTTTTCCATTAGTTTTTTCTTTTTCTCCGAAGAGGTACATGCCACAGTATCTGAGTTTGGGGAATGATTTTCTTGTTAATTTTGTCATAGGCCTCTCCAAGGAATTGTCAATAATGCATTCTGTAGTCTCTGCTTTTCTCCCAGGTCCTACAGATGAGTGTCACAATCTGAAACCAGGTGACAGGGTCTATGTAAAAAAGTTTGAGCGAGAAACCCGGTTTGAAGGTCCTTACCAGATGCTGGTCACCACCCCAAATGCAGTCAAGCTCGAAGGAAAGCCCACTTGGATCCACACTTCGCACTGAAAAAACTAATGATCCTGCATATCCTTTACATGCTATAATGTGGTACAATTCCTCTAACACACACCTTTGACTACTGTACACTAGCCCCTTGTTTCAGGGATCAGAACAAATTAATACAATCAAATGTGCAATATGAAGACTACACTAAGGGTAAGAATCCAACACCGCATCGTGCTAAGAGAGAAGTTGACGCTCTAGGTGGTAACTTTGATCCACATGTACACATAGATGCAATAGGAGTGCCAAGGGGGGTGCCAGATGAATTTAATTCTAGAGATCAGGTTAAAGCAGGTTTTGAGTCCTTATTTGCTATTGTCACTGTTAATAATAATGTAGATTGGATGAATTATATCTATTACAATCAGCAGAGATTTGTAAACTACACCATGGATGATTTGCAAGGGTTAGCTGACCAGTTAGGGCCCACTGCATCCATGGCTTTCCAAAATAGAGTGGCCCTGGATATGATTTTAGCAGAAAGAGGTGGGGTATGTAATTTCCTGTACGTGTATTATCCCTTTGATCAAAAAGAGTATGAGTAAGGGACTGGATAATGTGACCAAAATTTCCCTTGTTTGAAAAAGATGAAGAGCCAGTTCCGATAATGCCAACCAGATACATTACCAGAAGAATGGAGAAATGTACTAGTACTGTGTCTGCCCCAGTCTCATAAGATGGACTATCAGTGGAATTCCCATTTGCCTAGGGTTAGTGCAGAAGACCTTAGGTTCCGGCGAGGGCACACCCTGTGGGGTGTTAACTTGTACAGATAGAGGGTATGGATGCCCAGAAATGAGCCCAGGGAATCCATGGCCTCCTTCTGAGGTGAGGTAGGGATCCCCCCTTAGGAGTAGGGCTTTACGGGCAGTGGGGAAACCCTGATGCAAGGGAGAAGCGACCGAGGGAGCTTGATCTCCGTATTAAGTTTTTAGGGGGGTTTGAGAAGGATACATATATATCCTTGTAGGTAGAAAAGAAAACACTGGAATATATACATTTATATAGATATAGTTATGTGCCTTTCTTTTTATATGTATACTAACTTTATTCTCATATGTACTAACTCTATGAAAAACTTAATACTTCGCCTTACATCAGATATTCCAAAGTTTGCAAGGCTGAGAGAGATGTTTCCAGAAATTCAGAGATGATACAGAACCGAACACGAAGGCCGCGTACTTGGCTGTTTTCCCAGAAGCGACATATCAAGATAACGACTGTTCAACTACGTATATGACTTTCACTGTCTCAGGCCGGAAATCCGGACTTTCCATATATGGTTATGCGGTGAATTTGAGCCAATGAGCCCATCACCCATTCCTAGTGATGAGACCAAAGGGTATAAGATCCCATGTAATCTGTAATAAAGTGCGCAGTCATGTCCCCGTGTGAAGAGCTATACCAGACTTCCGTGTGTGGTGTTTTCTTCTTTACCGCCGGCAGCGGGGCATATGGGTGGGCCTGATTGGTGCTGTACGCAGAAATTACCCTGACACTGTCATTTCAAAAGCAGTTTTTTTTGTACAACACATATATAAATGAAGTCTTGCACCCCAAAATGGATACCCCTGTTTGTCCTGTGCTCAGAAACATACCCATTGTGGCCCTAGTTTTACGTCTGTATGCACAATGTGGCCCAAAATGAAAGGAGCAACCGGTGGCTTTCGGAACAGAAATTTTGCTTGAAGGAGATTTAGTCCCCATTGTCCACTTGTAGAGCCATTGAGTGACCAAAACGATGGATAACCCCCACAAGGGACCCCATTTTGAAAAGTAGACCCCTTAACGAATTTATCTAGGGGTACGATGACTTTTTTGACTTCACAGTTTTTGAATGAATCTAAGCCAAGCAGAAGGAAAAAATTACGATTTTCATTTTTTTGGCAATTGTGTCAATTTAAAAACAGTTTTTTTTGTCCAGTGTGCATAGGAATGAAGACGTTCACCCCAAATTGGATACCCCCATTTGTCCTGTGTTCAGAAACGTACCCATTGTGGGCCCAATCTGCTTAAAGAAAACATGGCTAGGCCTATAATGGAAGGAGCACCCGTTGGATTTCAGGGTACAACGGAATAAATTCCAGGCCCCATTGCCCACTTGTTGAGCCATTGAGGTGCCAAAACGATAGAGAACCCCCACAAATGACCCCATTTTGAGAACTAGACCCCTTAACGAATTAATCTAGGGTTGTACTGCATATTTTGACCCCACAGTATTTGAATGAATCTAAGCAAAGCAGAAGGAAAAAAATTACGATTTTCATTTTTTTGGCAATTTTGTCAATTTAAAAAGTTTTTTTTTGTACAGTGTACATAGGAAGGAAGACGTTCACCCCAAAATGGATATCCCCGTTTGTCCCGTGTTCAGAAACATACCCATTGTGGCCCTAATCTACTTAAAGGAAACATGGCTAGGCATATAATGGAAGGAGCACCCGTTGGATTTCAGGGTACAACGGAATAAATTCCAGTCCCCAGTGCCCACTTGTAGAGCCATTGAGCGGCCAAAACAATAGAGAACCCCCACAAATGACCCCATTTTAAAAACTAGACCCTTTATCGAATTCATCTAGGGGTGTACTGCGTATTTTAACCCCACAGTATTTGAATCAATGTAAGCAAAGCAGAAGGAAAAAATTACGATTTTCATTTTTTGGCAATTTTGTCAATTTAAAAACTGCTTTTTTTGTACAGTGTACATAGGAATAAAGACTTTCACCCCAAAATGGATACCCCCGTTTGTCCCGTGTTCAGAAACATACCCATTGTGGCCCTAAACTACTTACAGGACACATGGCTAGGCCCATAATGGAGGGAATGCCCGCTGGATTTCAGGGTACAACTGAATAAATTCAATGCCCCATTGCCCACTTATATGGAAAAAAAATTGACTTCCTAAAAATAATCCCCCCCCCCGCCATCCCCATTTTTTTGCATTTCCTAAATATTAGATAAAGGTAATAATATAAACTGCGTTTTATGTCCGAAGACAGGGGTAATTACGGAGGCTGGTTGGGTTAGGCACATGTGGCAAGAAACCCGGGTATCCCCCCTCCTCTCATGCTTTTTGGGGGGTATTTTGTGACCTCAGCGGCGGGGATGGGGTGTAAAAAGTGGCGCTCTGTGAGGCTTTTGTAATCTTGCTGCGGTGCAGCCGTCTCACACAGAAGGCACTCAACAAGGTGCTCCTGGAACTGCATGAAGGCGAGCGTTCCAGGGGCTTCTTGTAAATTACGGATTACAGGTAGCGGTCTGAATAACGCCGGGCTCACACAGCCGTAGGTGGAATCCGCTGGCGGAGGCCCGCAGCGGATCCCATCTGTGAGCCAGCCGTGACCCTGCGTACGGCCGCGTAATGTACTGTGCATAACTTAACTCACACAGGCGATCATGCGCAGTACAACGTTGTTTGTTTTTATTTCCCGCGCCGTCGCTTAGAGATGACCCGGGTACCCGCAGCCCGTACACAATGTATTTGCATATGGGCTGCGGGTATATCAGCGGTCATAGAGCACAATGGGCCTGCGCCTTTGGTAGCCAGGAGCAGGGAAATTTTAAATTTCTTGGGCAATATTTCACTTTTGCGCATGCGTCCGCCATCTGGGGTAAGGTCCACGGATCAACATCCCACCGGGGAGCAAATCCGGGACCTTGGGTACGTAATTTCATCCCCCCTTACGGATACGATCCGTAAGGGGAGATGAAACTTTAACTTTATAAACTTTTAACTTTTTTTTTTTTTTTTTACTTTTTAACTTTATATGATCACCATTATCCGATGGATAACAGTGATCATATGACTGGAAACTGCATACAGCGGTCCCCAGTCATATCTCCCTGCACTCGACTAACTGTGACAGCCGGGTGCAGGGAGATTTTGAATTTGCCGGGCTCGCCGGCCTTCTGCGCATGCGCGCCACATCGGCACATCGCAGAAGCCAGCGGAGGGTCCGGAGACCGGCCGGAGGACATGAAGGAAGCGGGATGAGTATTTTCACCTCCCCTCATGAATCCGATCCATGAGGGGAGGTGAAACTTTTCTTTTTTTACACTTTTCTTTACTTTTCCGCGATTGCCGTTATCCATTGTATAACGGCGATCGCGGTCCCCGCTGACATCTCCTGCCTCCCGGCTAGCTACAGGAGCCGGGAGCCAGGGGATTTTAAATTTCCCGCGCCGCTGGGCCTTCTGCGCATGTGGCTGACATAATGCCGCCTGGCGCGCATGCGCAGAAGGACAGCTACGGGGCCCGGAGCATCGGGAGAGTGGGGAGCAGTGCGCCGGACCCGTGTGAGTAATTACAGTTGCCCCGATGGATCCGATCCATCAGGGCAGCTGAATATGTAACTTTTTTTCAACTTTTATTTACTTTTTTGCGATCGGCGCTATCCATTGGATAGCACCGATCGCAATGCCGGGGGGGGGGGGGGTCCGTACAGCCTGGGATGACAGCTCCATGCTGTCGGCTACCTGCGGACACCGACAGCATGGAGCTGTCAAGTCCAGAGCCCGAGGGGCTTTATTCTCTGCAGGACACATGTTTTTACGTCCTCAGAGAATAAAGCCCACTTCGGGAGGACGTAAAAACACTATGGGCTGGTCGTTAAGGGGTTAATAAGGGCATATTCACATGGGCTGTTATCTGTCGGATGTGGATCTGACAGTTTAATCCAATGTTTCCCAACTCCAGTCCACCGGACCCCCTCATCAGGTCATGTTTTCAGGATTTCCTCAGTGTTGCACAGGTGATGTAATTATTGTCAGTACCTCAGACATTGCTACAGGTGTTCTTACTATAGGATATCCTGAAACCATGATCTGTTGAGGTAGTGAGGACCAGAGTTTGGGATATACTGGTTTAATCTGTGGAAGAACTCCAAAACTGAGCCTCATTGCTCTGGTGAAGATTTTCATAGAGATTCATACACAGATATGGCCCAAGTCAGGGGCAAATCCACTTGTGCCAAGAACTGTCATGTCAATTCTGTTTTTGGTAACACCGATTTAAAAATCGATGTGCAGAAAAGTTTGCGTCGGATAAACTGTGAAGCAGATTTTCATAGCATTCAATATAATGCTAAAATTAATCAGATTTCACAGGAGATTTGAGTGTAGAATCCACTCCCAAATCCGCTGCAAAATTCCACCATGTGAACAAAGCCTAAAGGGGTTTACCAGCCCTTGTTTTTTTTTTTCTGAGGATTGGTTATAAAATTAATTGTAGCCTCAGTTGTTCTCCTGAGCTGCTGCATGTCAAAACTAGCACAGCTCCGTACACTGTGCAGCGGCCCAGATCCGAAAAACAGATGGTCTGTGGGTGTGCAGGGTGTCAGACCAACGCCAATTTTTTAGGCTAACTGCACACAGACGAGTGCGATATCAGGCTGAGACACTCGGCCGATATTGTTTTTCACAATGTGTATTTTACCCATAGATACAAGGCAATTTTCAGTCAAAAATGCCTTGCATTGCTTCTATGAAATTCTGATCCTCTCGCGCGATAGAGGAGGAGGTAAGTATATGGGTTGGGTGGGGGGTTATTATTGCTACTGAGGCTGTTAATATTAATACTGGTACTACTGTGGGGTTTATTACTACTGGTGCTACCGTGGGGTCGATATCGGTACTAAAGGGGTTAATAATGCTGCTGGGGCTACCATGGGGTTAATAATTTTGCTGGGGTAACCGTAGGGTTAATATTACTACTGAGGGGATTAACATTGCTACTGGGGCTAGGGTGGGGTTATCATTGCTACTGGGGCTACTGTGTGATTATATTACTACTGTTGGGTTAACATCGCTACTGGAACTACTATGGGGTTAATATTACTTCTGTCGGTTAATATTGCTACTGGGGCTACCGTGGGGTCAATATGGTTACTAAGGGGATTAACATCGCTACTGGAGCTACTATGGGGTTAACATTGTTACTGGGGCTACCATGGGGTTAAAATCTCTCCTGGGGATACCGTTGGGTTAATGTTAGTACTAGGGCTACTGTGGGGTCAATATTACTACTGAGGGGGCTAATATCACTACTAGGGCTACCGTGGGGTTAATATTTCTATTGTGGAGTTAATATTACTACAGGGGCTACCGTGGGATTAAAATCTCTTCTGGGGATAACATGGGTTTAATATCGGTCCTTGAGCTACCGTGGGGTCAATACCGCTGCTGGAGCCACTGTGGGGTCAATACCACTGCTGGGGCCACCGTGGGGGTCAATACCGCTGCTGGGGCCACTGTGGGGTCAATACCGCTGCTGGGGCTACCGTGGGATTAATATTACTACTGTCGGTTAATATCGCTACTAGGGGCCACGGTGGGGTCAATATCGCTACTAGGGGCCACGGTGGGGTCAATATCGCTACTAGGGGCCACAGTGGGGTCAATATCACTACTAGGTGCCACCGTGGGGTCAATATCGCTACTAGGGGCCACCGTGGGGTCAATACCGCTGCTGGGGCCACCGTGGGGTCAATACCGCTGCTGGGGCTACCGTGGGATTAATATTACAACTGTCGGTTAATAGCACTACAGGGGCTACCGCAGGGTCAATATCGCTACTAGGGGCTACCGTAGGGTCAATATCGCTACTAGGGGCTACCGTGGGGTCAATATCGCTACTAGGGGCAACCGTGGGGTCAATATCGCTACTAGGGGCTACCGTGGGGTCAATATCGCTACTAGGTGCCACCGTGGGGTTTATATCGCTACTAGGGGCCACCGTGGGGTCAATATCGCTGTTGGGGCTACATTGGGGTCATATTACTACAGTCGGTTAATATTGCTACTGTGGGGTTAGTAGCACTACAGGGGCTACCGCAGGGTTAATATCTCAACTAGGGCTACCGTGGGGTTAAAATCTCTCCTGGGGATACCGTGAGTTTAATATCACTCCTTGAGCTACCGTGGGTTTAATATCGCTGCTGGGGCTACCATGGGGTTAATATTACTACTGAGGGGTTAACATCGCTACTGGAGCTACCGTGGGGTTAATATTGCTACTAGGGCTACCGTGGGGTTAATATTACTACTAGGGCTACCATGGGGTTAATATTACTACTGTCGGTTAACATCGCTACTGGGGCTATCGTGGGCTTAATATTGCTACTACGGCTACCGTGGGGTTAATATTACTACTGTCGGTTAACATTGCTATTGTGGGGTTGATAGTACTGCAGGGGCTACCGTGGGGTTAATATCGCTGCCGGGGCTACCGTGAGGTCAATATTGCTGCTGGGGCCACCGTGGGGTCAGTATCGCTGATGGGGCCACCGTTGGGTCAATATCGCTGCTGGGGTCGCCGTAGGGTCAATATCGCTGTTGGGGTCACCGTGGGGTCAATATCGCTGTTGGGGCTACCATGGGGTCGATATCGCTGCAGGGGCTACCGTGGGGTCGATATCGCTGTTGGGGCTACTGTGGGGTTAATATTACTACTGTCAGTTAATATTGCTACTGTGGGGTTATTAGCACTATAGGGGCTACCGCGGGGTTAATATCGCTACTAGGGCTACCGTGGGGTTAAAATCTCTCCTGGGGATACCATGGGTTAATATCACTCCTTGAGCTACCGTGGGTTTAATATCGCTGCTGGGGTTACCGTGGCATTAATAATGCTATGGGGGCTACCATCGAGTTAATATTACTACTGAGGGGGTTAACATCGCTACTGGAGCTACCGTGGAGTTAACATCGCTACGGGGGTTACTGTTGGGTTAATATTGCTACTAGGGCTACCATGGGGTTAATATTACTACTGTCGGTTAATATCGCTACTAGGGGCCACGGTGGGGTCAATATCGCTACTAGGGGCCACGGTGGGGTCAATATCGCTACTAGGGGCCACAGTGGGGTCAATATCACTACTAGGTGCCACCGTGGGGTCAATATCGCTACTAGGGGCCACCGTGGGGTCAATACCGCTGCTGGGGCCACCGTGGGGTCAATACCGCTGCTGGGGCTACCGTGGGATTAATATTACTACTGTCGGTTAATAGCACTACAGGGGCTACCGCAGGGTCAATATCGCTACTAGGGGCTACCGTAGGGTCAATATCGCTACTAGGGGCTACCGTGGGGTCAATATCGCTACTAGGGGCAACCGTGGGGTCAATATCGCTACTAGGGGCTACCGTGGGGTCAATATCGCTACTAGGTGCCACCGTGGGGTTTATATCGCTACTAGGGGCCACCGTGGGGTCAATATCGCTGTTGGGGCTACATTGGGGTCATATTACTACAGTCGGTTAATATTGCTACTGTGGGGTTAGTAGCACTACAGGGGCTACCGCAGGGTTAATATCTCAACTAGGGCTACCGTGGGGTTAAAATCTCTCCTGGGGATACCGTGAGTTTAATATCACTCCTTGAGCTACCGTGGGTTTAATATCGCTGCTGGGGCTACCATGGGGTTAATATTACTACTGAGGGGTTAACATCGCTACTGGAGCTACCGTGGGGTTAATATTGCTACTAGGGCTACCCTGGGGTTAATATTACTACTAGGGCTACCATGGGGTTAATATTACTACTGTCGGTTAACATCGCTACTGGGGCTATCGTGGGCTTAATATTGCTACTACGGCTACCGTGGGGTTAATATTACTACTGTCGGTTAACATTGCTATTGTGGGGTTGATAGTACTGCAGGGGCTACCGTGGGGTTAATATCGCTGCCGGGGCTACCGTGAGGTCAATATTGCTGCTGGGGCCACCGTGGGGTCAGTATCGCTGATGGGGCCACCGTTGGGTCAATATCGCTGCTGGGGTCGCCGTAGGGTCAATATCGCTGTTGGGGTCACCGTGGGGTCAATATCGCTGTTGGGGCTACCATGGGGTCGATATCGCTGCAGGGGCTACCGTGGGGTCGATATCGCTGTTGGGGCTACTGTGGGGTTAATATTACTACTGTCAGTTAATATTGCTACTGTGGGGTTATTAGCACTATAGGGGCTACCGCGGGGTTAATATCGCTACTAGGGCTACCGTGGGGTTAAAATCTCTCCTGGGGATACCATGGGTTAATATCACTCCTTGAGCTACCGTGGGTTTAATATCGCTGCTGGGGTTACCGTGGCATTAATAATGCTATGGGGGCTACCATCGAGTTAATATTACTACTGAGGGGGTTAACATCGCTACTGGAGCTACCGTGGAGTTAACATCGCTACGGGGGTTACTGTTGGGTTAATATTGCTACTAGGGCTACCATGGGGTTAATATTACTACTGTCGGTTACCATCGTTACTGGGGCTACTGTGGGGTTAATATTGCTACTAGGGCTACCGTAGGGTTAATATTACTGCTGTCAGTTAATATTGCTACTGTGGGGTTGATAGTACCGCGGGGTTAATATTGCTATTGGGGCTACAGTGGGGTTAATATCGCTGCTGGTGCTACCGTGGGGTTAATACGCTGCTGGGGCTACCATGGGGTTAATATTACTACTGAGGGGATTAACATCACTACTGGATCTACCGTGGGGTTAACAAAGCTACTAGGGCTACTATGGGGTTAATATTACTACTGTTGGTTAACATCGCTACTGGCGCTATCGTGGTGTTAATATTGCTATCATGGCCACCGTGGGGTTAATATTACTACTGTCTGTTAATATTGCTATTGTGGGGTTGATAGTACTGCAGGGGCTACCGCGGGGTTAATATCGCTGCTGGGGCTACCGTGAGGTTAATATCGCTGCTGGGGCTAACGCGAGGTTAATATCATTGCTGGGGCTACCGTGGGGTCCATACCGCTGCAGGGGCTACCGTGGGGTTGATACCGCTACTAGGGGCCACCGTGGGGTCAATATCGCTGCTGGAGCCACCGTGGGGTTGATACCGCTGCTGGGGCTAACGCGAGGTTAATATCATTGCTGGGGCTACCGTGGGGTTAATATCGCTGCTGGGGCTACCGTGGGGTTAAAATCGTTCCTTGAGCTACCGTGGGGTCCATACCGCTGCAGGGGCTACCGTGGGGTTGATACCGCTACTAGGGGCCACCGTGGGGTCAATATCGCTGCTGGAGCCACCGTGGGGTCAATACCGCTGCTGGGGCCACCGTGGGGTCAAATTACTACTATCGGTTAATATTGCTTCTGTGGGGTTAATAGCACTACAGGGGCTACCGCAGGGTTAATATCTCAACTAGGGCTACCGTGGGGTTAAAATCTCTCCTGGGGATACCGTGAGTTTAATATCACTCCTTGAGCTACCGTGGGTTTAATATCACTACTGGGGCTACCATGGGGTTAATATTACTACTGAGGGGTTAACATCGCTACTGGAGCTACCGTGGGGTTAATATTGCTACTAGGGCTACCGTGGGGTTAATATTACTACTAGGGCTACCATGGGGTTAATATTACTACTGTCGGTTAACATCGCTACTGGGGCTATCGTGGGGTTAAAATCGTTCCTTGAGCTACCGTGGGGTCCATACCGCTGCAGGGGCTACCGTGGGGTTGATACCGCTACTAGGGGCCACCGTGGGGTCAATATCGCTGCTGGAGCCACCGTGGGGTCAATACCGCTGCTGGGGCCACCGTGGGGTCATATTACTACTGTCGGTTAATATTGCTACTGTGGGGTTAATAGCACTACAGGGGCTACCGCAGGGTTAATATCTCTCCTGGGGATACCATGAGTTTAATACCACTCCTTGAGCTACCGTGGGTTTAATATCGCTGTTGCGGCTACTGTGGGGTTAATATCGCTGTTGCAGCTACCGTGGGGTTAATATCGCTCCTTGAGCTACCGTGGGGTCGATATCGCTGTTGGGGCTACCGTGGGGTTAATATTACTACTGTCAGTCAATATTGCTACTGTGAGGTTAATGGCACTACAGGGGCTACCGCAGGGTTAATATCGCTACTAGGGCTACCGTGGGGTTAAAATCTCTCTTGGGGATACCGTGGGTTTAATATCGCTGCTGGGGTTACCGTGGGGTTAATAATGCTACGGGGGCTACCATCGGGTTAATATTACTACTGAGGGGGTTAACATCGCTACTGGAGCTACCATGGAGTTAACATCGCTACTGGGGCTACTGTGTGGTTAATATTGCTACTAGGGCTACCATGGGGTTAATATTACTACTGTCGGTTACCATCGCTACTGGGGCTACGGTGGGGTTAATATTACTACTGTCGGTTAATATTGCTACTGTGGGGTTGATAGTACCGCGGGGTTAATATTGCTATTGGGGCTACAGTGGAGTTAATATCGCTGCTGGTGCTACCGTTGGGTTAATACGCTGCTGGGGCTACCATGGGGTTAATATTACTACTGAGGGGGTTAACATCGCTACTGCAGCTACTATCGGGTTAATATTGCTACTAGGGCTACCGTGGGGTTAATATTACTCCTAGGGCTACCGTGGGGTTAATATTACTACTAGGGCTACCATGGGGTTAATATTACTACTGTCGGTTAACATCGCTACTGGGGCTATCGTGGGGTTAATATTACTACTGTCCGTTAATATTGCTATTGTGGGGTTGATAATACTGCAGGGGCTACGGCGGGGGTTAATATCGCTGCTGGGGCTACCGTGGGGTGAATATCGCTGCTGGGGCTACCGTGGGGTGAATATCACTGCTGGGGCTACCGCAAGGTTAATATCGCTGCTGGGGCTACCGTGGGGTTAAAATCGTTCCTTGAGCTACTGTGGGTTTAATATCGCTGTTGCGGCTACCGTGGGGTTAATATCGCTCCATGAGCTACCGTGGGGTCGATACTACTGCAGGGGCTACTATGCGGTCGATACCGCCGCAGGAGCTACCGTGGGGTTGATACAGCTGCAGGTGCTACCGTGGGGTCGATACCGCTGCTGGGGCTACCGTGGTGTTAATATTGCTTTTAGCGCTACCGCGGGGTCAATATTACTACTGTCGGTTAATATTCCTACTGTGGGGTTTATAGCACTACAGGGACTACCGCTGGGTTAATATCGATACTAGGGCTACCGTGGGTTTAATATCACTGCTGGGGCTACAATGTGGGTAATAACGCTATGGGGCTACCATGGGGTTAATATTACTACTGAGGGGGTTAACATCGCTACTGGAGCTACTGTGGAGTTAACATCGCTACTGGGGCTACTGTAGGGTTATTATTGCCACTAGGGCTACCGTGGAGTTAATACTACTGTCGGATAATATCGCTACTGGGGCTACGGTGGGGTTAATATTTCTACTAGGGCTACGGTGGGGTTAATATTACTACTGTTGGTTAATATTGCTACTGTGTGGTTGATAGTACTGCAGGGCTACCGTGGGGTTAGTATTGCTACTGGGGCTACCGTGGAGTTAATATTGCTACTGGGGCTACCGTGGGGTTAATACGCTGCTGGGGCTACTATGGAGTTAATATTACTACTGAGGGGGTCACCATCGCTACTGGGGATACCGTGGAGTTAACATAGCTACTGGGGCTACCGTGGGGCTAATAATGCTACTAGGGCTACCGTTGGTTAATATTACTACTAGGGCTACCATGGGGTTAATATTACTACTGTCGGTTAACATCGCAACTGGGGCTACTGTGGGGTTAATATCGCTGCTGGGGCTACCGTGGGGTTAAAATCCTTTCTGAGGATACCGTGGGGTTAAAATCGTTCTTTGAGCTTCCATGGGGTTAATATCGCTGTTGCTGCTACCGTGGGGTTAATATCGCTCCTTGAGCTACCGTGGGGTTGATATCGCTGCAGGGGCTACCGTGGGCTCGATACCGCTGCTGGGGCTATCGTGGGGTTAATATTGCTTTTAGCGCTACCGTGGGGTTGCTACTGTCGGTTAATATTGCTACTGTGGGGTTGATAGTACTGCAGGGCTACTGTGGAGTTAATATTGCTACTGGGGCAACTTTGGGGTTAATATCGCTACTGGGGCTACCGTGGGGTTAATATTGCTACTGTCAGTTAATATTGCTACTGGGGCTCCTGTGGGCTTAATATTACTATTGGGGCTACTGTGGACTTAATATTGCTACTGTGGAATTAATATTGCTACTGGGGCTACTATGGGGTTATTATTGCTACTGGGGCTACCATGGGTTTAATATTGCTACTGAGGGGATAATAACGCTGCTGGGAGTACCATGGCGTTAATAACTCTGCTGGGGCTACCGTGGAGTTAATAATGCTACTGGGCTACCATGGGGTTAATATTACTACTGAGGCAGTTAACACCGCTATTGGAGCTACCGTGGGGTTAATATTGCTACTGTGGGGTTAATATTACTACTGGGGCTACTGTGGGGTTAATATTACTACCGTGTGGTTAATATTTCTATCGGGACTACTGTGGGGTTAATATTGCTGCTGGATCTACCGTGGGGTCAGTATCGCTCCTGGGGCTACCGTGGGGTCAATATCGCTAATGCAGCGTGTGATGGGTTAATGTCTGCAAAGTATGAGCTGACTGTCTAAATGTATCAATTCATGTCCTGTCACATAGTATGAGAGCAGGAAAGGCGTTTCATGTCTTCAGGAACGGTAATCGGGAGGCCCAGGTACATGAGGGCACCTTCAGCCCTCATGTAGTGAAGCATGGAAGAGGAGGAGAGGTTTCCCATCATGGATGTATTTGTGAGAAGAAGGGAGTGAGCCCCACCTGGAAAGAGCAAGAGCAAGCGAAGTTGTGAGCGAGTGTGTATCAAGGCCCGGTGCAGAGGTACTATCTAGGTCTTATATATTCCTATGCGGCAGTCTGAAGTCAGAATCACCGCATAGAGGTACACCCATTCTGTCTGTCACGCATGGGTGATCTGAAGTCTGGATCACCATGTGGAGGTACTACTGTCCAGTTTATTTAATTGCCTGCACTGTCATTACTTCAAAGTTATGTTGAGTAAAAGCTGTTCCAGGCCCTGACCGTTCCCGGGGACCTGAGGTACTATAGAACTGTCTGTGGCTCCTTTATTTCCCCGACGATGTTCATACTGGGGGGGGGGGGGGGGGGGGGGTACCAGAACGGTGGAGTCACCCATGACAAACTCTGCACCTGTTTTCCTGTTTATTGGGCATCCCCATGCCAGGGGTGTCCGGAAGAGGCCCAGCGCTGCCCTGGCCTTGGCTACGTGCGTCCCTCTGGGAGGGAGCCTGGTAAGTGCCACTGTGACAAGCCAGCATCTTGCACTCCCAGCTCCTCCGTGTATGCCATGTGTCCGGGGTCACACTACGGAATGCTGCATTGCTGCTGGGGCAACTGTTGGGGATAATATTGCTGCTGGGGCTACCGTGGGGTTAATATTGCTGCTGGGGCTACCGTGGGGTTAATACTACTACTCTTTGTTAATATTGCTACTGTGGGGTTAATATTACTACTGGGGCTACTGTCAAGTTAATATTACTACTAAGGGGATTAATATTGCTACGGGGGCTACCGTGGGGTTAATATTGCTACGGTCAAAATCCACACCGATGATACTCCAGGGCGTTCCCTCCTGTCTATTTTGATGTGGCCCTACCCTTTTTTATAAAAACAGAGGTAAAATCATACGTCGTGATAAGCCCCGCCCCTGGCATGTTGGCACTTTGCTATAAATAATTGGGTTGCAGTTTGAACACTGTGTCTCTAAAAGGTTTGCCATCACTGTTCTAGCATCTGGGGTGCCTGTGTAAATCACAAATGATTGCCAGTCTAAGTAAAGCAAATTCATAAAAAGGAAATGGCGGACATACCGTGCTCTTCTCTGTAAATAGCAATATTATGGAGTTGAAATGAAGAAGCAGCTCATTCTGAATACAGCTAATGCTATGACTACCTTGCCAACTCCAACAGATTCGACAGGGAAGAAAAGTGCAGAATGCAGCACTAGTTTTCCTGTCAAACAGTCATGCATCAGGACTTGTTGCTGGTGCAAATTCACACTAGCAGAGTATTAGTAACAGGTTTTGATGCCAATATGAAGCATTAAAGGGGTACTGCCACCTTCGGAGAACTGGACCATCCATCTACTACTTGTTACAATTATGTACTTCTGTTTTTCCTTTGCCCAATGCTTCACATGTCCTTATGCAAGTAGTATGTAAATGGGTGTTATAATTGTACTCGGAGAGTCTCTCTTTTTTTTTTTTCTTGGCTGATTTTGTTTTCTTGTATATTATCTAATGAAGACGAATATAAAGCACTTAATACCCCTCTCCGTTTAGAAGATCATGTTGTAAAACGACGGAGGTTAAATAATTTCTATCAGCGCAAAAACTATTTCTTCACAAATCACGTTTGCAGTGGATAGCCAGTAAAGATATTATTACCTTTAGACACTCAGTTTCTTGTATAGCATATATGGGGAAGTTTTTGTCTAAATAAGACACCCCATTGTAGTGGCCCAGTACATGCTTTCCTGGCCCCCTCCATAATGTCATACATGTCATGTCTTATGTTGGTGCACTGTGCAAATCTGTCTAGTCATTCTGTTATATGTATTGCACAGCTGCAGCATGTGATGGGTTAAGTGTTTGCAAGAGCCTGCAGATTGCCTGTGAATGTCTCAATTTCTATCCTGTCACGTGGTATGAGTGAGGCTATAAATGTGAGTGTGTGAGAGCGGGAAAGGAGTTCCATGTCTTCTGGGCTCCTGTTCAAGATTGCCGGCTGCATGATGGTACCTTTAACCCTCATGCAGTGAAGAATGGAAGAGGAGGAGAGGTTCCCTCGATTGACTGTTCTAGCATGAGAGAAGAGTGAGCCCCAAAGAGAGAGCGTGAGCAAATTGTGAGTGTGTCCTTCCCAAGGCACAATGCAGAGGTACTCGTCTTTAAGTCACACACCTGAGCATCCTGAAGTCTGGGACCGCCGGGTAGAGGTACTCTTCTCCAATTGGTCACGCCCAAGCGTCCTGAAGTCTGGGACTGCTGGGTGGAGGTAAGCGTCTTCAATTGATTACACACAGGCATCCTGCAGTCTGGTATTGCCATGTGGAGAAACTCTTACTAAAGTCTGTCTAAATGCCTGCACTTGGAATATTGTCTACCTTGCCTTGTACTGTTGGAGTTGTATTGAAGTAAAGTTCTGCCAGGCCCTGACTGTTACCAGGGACCTGAGGTACGTTATATCTGTCTGCTGCTCCTTTATTCTCCGCCAAAGGTCATTGCGGTGTGTAGTGAAATGGTGGCGTCAGTCATGACAACTACTATCCCTGATCAACCATCTATAGGGCATCCCTCTCCTGTCCAGAAGAGGCCCAGCGCTGCCCTGGCTGAGGCTACGTGCTTCCCTCTGGTAGGGAGCATGGTAAGTGCTGCCGTGACAAGCAAACATCTTACCCTTCCCGCTCCCCAAAATATGCCCTGTGTCCCGGGTCTCCCTACGGGATGCTGCAGGATTATTAGGTCCTTTTTATACATGACAATCATCGGGTACTTATGCGCCAACAGCCGTCCTAGCGATAATTGTTCCTGTGCTTTCAGTGAATAGAGGGGAACACACCGGAGATCTCTTCCGTCTGATGGCCACCATTCACAGTAAACAGGCAGTTGTTCATACATGAATGACTGCCTGTTTACATGAGACGATCGTTTTTTCGATATCTTATGCCTGCTGAAACTGAACGATGAACAATAAGCGAATGAATTATGATTTGTCGTTCAGACACTGATAGCATTTACATTGAACGATTACCATTCAGTTTCCCATGATCCAGCGATGATCTGAATAATTGTTCTGTGTAAAAGGGCCCAAAGGTATCAGTACAGTCTGGTGAATGCAGGGGGAGGCAGAGTGATGAGAGCCTGTGGTCTGCGCCAGTCTACAGCAGCAGGACTGGACTCACTTTGGTGGACGTAACCCCAATGGTAAGCTTATCACAAAGTGTACGACAGGCTGGAACCCTCAGCCTGTAATATAGGGAGGAACCTGGAAGTTAGGCTTCCTTCACATGACTATATGTGTCTATACGTTTGCCTGTATGCGTCGCATAAATCGCATGAATGAAGAATTGCTGCGATTGAGTCCCGATCTTTATTTGCATATTTTCAGCCATTCACACGGGCCGCTGCTGCGTATCAGCAAAAAAATATGCAGAAGCGAGGAAAACCAGCGATCACAGTAACATGCTTGGAATGCCTCGTAATGCTTAATTAGGGCTGGCTATCTTCTTTTCCCAGCGTTGTATGCAGGGTAACACCCTGCCCATCCCGTTTCTATTGACATCTGTGGGAGCTTGCTGCATATCTCGGCAAAAGATAAGGCAAGACCTATCATTTCATGCGGCGTATAAAATTGGTGACCAAAAGCGGTCGTATAAGGGCTATTTTTCCCAGGGCAATTCTTTTTTCGCAGCCAAAAATCACTCTTCTGAATGAATATATTGGAATCCAATGCTTCTCATGGTCGCAACTTTTGGGCTAAATACCTACGTAAGCCCTTGTTGTTCCATTTTCCTGCGGCTCCACGACATGGGAAATGCGGCGATACAAAGTTGTTATTGAAATCCATTTAATTTATGGAACAGGTTAGGTGCTTCATAGGGGCGACACAGTTTGCACTTGTTCTCTATTCTGGCTACAATCTTAACCACTTAGTGACCAGCCCATTGCCTTTTTACGTCCGGGCCTGCTGGGCTTTATTCCCAGAGGATGTAAAAACATGATTCTTCTGGGAATGAAAGCCCTGCAGGCTGTGGATGGGAGAGTTCCATGCTGTTGGTTACTGGAGGTAGCCGACATGCTGGAGCTGTCATCCCGGGCCACTGGACCCCTCCCCCGGTTGCGCAACGCCAGTATCCACCAGATACCTTTGATTGCATTAAAGTGAATGAAAAGTTAAAGTTTCAGCTCCCCTTACAGATCGCATCCGTAAGGGGAGCTGAGGATATTCACCTCCATCCTCCGTGATGTCCCCCGGCGTTCTGGTCCTGCAGGACCTGACGCCGGCGTCTGCACATGCGCGCCTGACTGTATTATGTCACGTGCAGAGGGCCGGGAGACCCGGGAAATTTTAAAGCTCCTGGCTAGTATGAGTAGCAGGGAGCTGTCACCGGGAGCTGCTATACGCGGTTCCCGTCACATGATCACTGTTTTACATGTTCACTGTTATCCACTGGATAAGTTTAAAAAAAAGTTTTAAAAAGTGTAAAAAGAAATACTTTGTTTCATCTCTCCTCATGGTACCCAAGGCCCCCGGATTTACCAGCGGACCTTGCCCCGACTCCTGCGCACGCGCCGTCACCAAATTAGCGGACTCATGCGCAAAAGCCGCAGATTGACTGGGCAATTTAAAATCTCCCAGCACTTGGCTACTAAATGTAGCCGAGAGTCTGGAGATTTCATGGGAGGCCACAGTTAGCGGTTCTTGGTCACGTGATCGCCGTTATCCAATGGATAATGGAGATCAAGTAAAAGTTAAGACAGTTAAAGTTTGATGCTCAGCTTAGTTTGAGCCCCGTTGTGCAGCCAGACAGAAGATTAGGGCCACAATGGGTATGTCTCTGAACATGGGACAAACGGGGGTATCCATTTTGGTGTGAAAGTCTTCATTCTTGTCTGCTGTACAAAACAAAAACTGTTTTTAAAATGACGTAACTGCTAAAAAAAATAAAAATCTTATTTTTTTTCTTCAGCTTTGCTTTGATTCATTCAAAAACTGTGGGGTCAAAATACGCAGTACACCCCTAGATGAATTCGTTAAGGGGTCTAGTATTCAAAATTGGGTAAATTTTGGGTGTTCTTTGTCATTTTGGCTGCTTAAGGGCTTTACAAGTGGGTAATGGGGCCTAAAATGCCCTCAAGCAGAAGGTCTATTCTAAAAAGCCACCGGCTGTTCCTTTCGGTCTGGACCCGTTGTACATACGGACAGAAAATTAGGGCCACAATGGGCATGTTTATGAACACAGGACGAACTGGGGTATCCATTTTTAGGTGCAAATCCTCGTTTTCATATGCATTATAGAAAAAAATCCTGTCTTTAAAATGACAGTTGCAAAAATATGAAATTTAATTTTTTCTCCTCTAAATTGCATTAATTTCTGAAAAGAAACTGTGGGGTGAAAATCCTCATGACCCCCCCCCCCCCCCCCCCAGTGAATACATTAAGGGGTATAGTTTTTAAAATGGGGTCATTTGTGGGGGTATCTATCATTCTAACACCTATGAGGCTTTGCAATCTTGCCTTGGCTTGGTGCCGGAAAACAAAATGTTCCTCAAAATGTTGATAATCAATGTTAAATTTGTTAGTCTCCCAAACAAAACCACGAAACTTTTTCCAATGTGCGCCCAGAATAAAGTAAACAGATGGAAATATATATCTTAGCAAAATTTTCTATATTATGTTTGCAACTATTTGAGATATTGCACTTAGAAATCTGAAAAAAAAAATTTTTTTCTCTCTTCAAAATTTTCCCAATTTTGATGCTTTTAAGAAACATCCACATTCTATCGGTCTATTTTCACCACCTAAATGGAGTACAACATGTGGCGAAAAAACAATATCAGAATCACCTGGATATGTAAAACTTTTAGGGCTCATGTCCTCGGGCAAAATGTGATTTAAAATCCGCAGCGGATCTCCCGCGCGCGGATCCGCACCCCATAGGGATGCATTGACCACCCGCGGGTAGATAAATACCCGCGGATCGTCAATAAAAGGCATTTAAAAAAAAATGGAGCATGAAAAAATCTGGACCATGCTCCATTTTCATGCGGGTCTCCCGCGGGGACGGCTCCCGCGGGCTTCTATTGAAGCCTATGGAAGCCGTCCGGATCCGCGGGAGACCTAAAATAGGAATTAAAAGCATTTACTCACCCGCAGCGGGCCGCGAAGCTCTGCTCTTCCTCACGGCCGCATCTCCCTTGCTTCGGCTCGGCGGATGTGCCCGGCGCATGCGCGCGGCACGTCGACGACGTGCCGGCGACGTGCCGCCGGCGTCAGGAATTCATCCGCCGGCCGAAAATGAAGATCCGGCCGTGAGGAACAGCTGACCTTCGCCGCCCGCTACGGATAGGTAAATGCTTTTAAATTTCTATTTTCAGCGCTCATGTCCGCGGGGCAGGAGGGACCCGCTGCAGATTCTACATGTAGAATCTGCAGCGGATCTGATTTTCCCCGTGGACATGAGGCCTTATGGTGTTATTCCATGTTAAAGATACACGTGTCAGATTTCCAAAATTTGGCCTGGTCATTAAGGCGCAAACAGGCTTGATCACTAAGGAGTTAAAGTACCTGCAGAAATTCACTTTTGCATCAAGTAAAGATTAAAACAACCCTCTTACTACCAAAAGTTTTCAAGGTTATTTTTTTTAATAAAATGCAAAAGTGCATCAGTCTCTCTGTGCGGTACTGATCTAATTATAATGTTACACCAGTAGCAAAATGGGATTTTCCGGATTGATTGGAGCGGTCCTTAATAAAATTGTTCCCATTGTTCCTAGTTAAATCCAGCCAATAAACTTTTTTTCGTTTTTACAATTATTAAGAAAAGTTTTTTATCCCCAGATAGTCCAGGATTAATGTTAGTATAGCGCCATCTGTTGTTTCTATTTTAGAACCACCTCAGTTATTTTCCCAAGGTAGTTGCACCTGCTCAGTCTTGCTTCTCTCTCCGCTCCATGTGGAGGGACTTCTGGTGTGGTGAGCAGCTTCTGATGTCAGAAGTGAGTAAGTGATGAGAGAGGAGACAGCGATACTGTAATTGCTCAGCATTAGAGATGAGCGAGCACCAAAATGTTTGGGTGCTCGTTACTCGGGACGAAATTATCGCGATGCTCGAGGGTTCGTTTCGAGTAACGAACCCCATTGAAGTCAATGGGCGACCCGAGCATTTTTGTATATCGCCGATGCTCGCTAAGGTTTTCATTTGTGAAAATCGGGGCAATTCAAGAAAGTGATGAGAACGACACAGCAACGGATAGGGCAGGCGAGGGGCTACATGTTGGGCTGCATCTCAAGTTCCCAGGTCCCACTATTAAGCCACAATAGCGGCAAGAGTGCCCCCCCCCCCCCCGCACTGTCAGCATAAAGATCGTTCTCCTCTGCCACAGCAGTAACAGCTGTGGCAGAGAAGAACGATGTTAGCCCATTGAATTCAATGGAGCCGGCAATACAGCAGGTTCCACTGAAAGCAATGGGCTGCCGGCGTGCGCGGGATGAATTGTCAGGAAGGGCTTAAATATAGAAGCCCTTCCCTGCAATTCATCCAGAAATGTGTAAAAATAAAAAAAATATACCGTATATACCGGCGTATAAGGCGACGGGGTGTATAAGACGACCCCCCAACTGTCACCTTATATGCCGGGAATACAGCGGAGCAAAAAATAAAAATCATTACTCACTTCCCCCGGCGTTCTGCGGCGCTGCTGCAGGATGTCGCTCCCTCCTGGTCCCCGGCAGAGCATTGCTTTCTGGATGCAGGGCTTGAAATCCCCGCCTCCAGAAAACACACGTGCCTTCAGCCAATCACAGCCAATGACAATGATGTCATTGAATGGTTGTGATTGGCTGACGGCATGTGTTAGCTAATCACAGTAGCTTTCTGGAGGCGGGGATTTCAAGCCCTGCATCCAGAAAGCAATGCTCTGCCAGGGACCAGGAGGGAGCGACAGCCTGCAGCAGCGCCGCAGAACGCCGGGGGAAGTGAGTAATGATTTTTATTTTTTGCTCCGCTGTATTCCCGGCGTATAAGGTGACAGTTGGGGGGTCGTCTTATACGCCCCGTCGCCTTATACGCCGGTATATACTTACCTTGTCCAGGCAGACGGAGTTCAGCGCGGCCGGCCTACAGTGGGTGTGAAGGGGGTGTGAGTCAGACCTGCCCCCTGATTGGCTCAGCGCTGAGTCTGACTCACACCCCCTTCACACCCACTGCCGGCCGCCGCGGCTGAACTCCGTCTGCCGGGACAAGGTAAGTATATATATATATATATTTTTTTTTTTTTATTTTAACACATTTCTGGATGAATTGCAGGGAAGGGCTTATATATTTAAGCCCTTCCCGACAATTCATCCCACGCACGCCGGCAGCCCATTGCTTTCAGTGGAACCTGCTGTATTGCCAGCTCCATTGAATTCAATGGGCAAACATCGTTCTTCTCTGCCACAGCTGTTACAGCGGCCCCATTGAGCGCATATAGAGAAGAGAACAGGAATCGCAGATCGCAGATAGGTGCGATCTGCGATTTCTATGGCCTAAGAAGGACCGTTGGGGTTCTTGAAGCCAAAAATCACTCCTAACGCTCTCCCTATAGCAGCTCTGGCATCAACAGCACTTTCCCTGAACTATGTCAGAATGCATCTGTGGCGAGCCGTGGGCAGGCAGATTTTAATACTCGGGTGACACCTGATCTCGCCAGCCACTCACTGCAGGGGGGTGGTATAGGGCTTGAACGTCGCAGGGGGAAGTTGTAATGCCTTCCCTGTCTTTCTATTGGCCAGAAAAGCGCACTAACGTCTCAGAGATGAAAGTGAAAGTAACTCGAACATCGCGTGGTACTCGTCTCGAGTAACGAGCATCTCGAACACCCTAATACTCGAACGAGTATCAAGCTCGGACGAGTATGCTCGCTCATCTCTACTCAGCATCTTTACTGACAAGCAGAGGAGATGCTGCAGCTTCAGACTCAGCCGCCCACCACAACTGGGCTCCCACAGCATACCCAGAAGCTGAGCAGGCAGACGGGGAGGACTCAGCCATTTGCAGCAGCACCGCCGGAGACCATTGGGACACCACGGACCAGGTGAGTATTGATTTTTTTTTTTAGGTCCTATTTTCGGGGGAGGCCTTATGTTCAAGTGTTCTGGATTACGGTTTTCTCCAGCAGGCTTTGGGGTATTTTGTCGCTTCCGAATTGTATCGTGTGCACACATCGTGGAGCAAATTAGACACAAGCTATCAGCCTCATATCCAAAATGGCTCTCTGCCCAGAAACAGCCAGACAGGACCTTTTATTGTACAGACACACAATGGGCGTGCAACAGGTTACATCAGTAACATATAGGATTCTCATTTGTCGGATCATATAGAATCCCCCGCCTCCCCCTCTCCCCACCTCTCTCAAGTAGGAGCCTTTGTCTTTAACAACATGTGGCCAAATCTGAAAGTGAAAGTAGATATCTCTTTGTTGAAGGGAGGACTGGGAAAACACTCAAGATGAACACATAAGCAGTAACATAACACTGTGATTTAACTCTTTCCTTATGCAGCAGAGTTCCACATTAGGCTGAAGTCACAAAACACACATAATACGTCTAGTGCAAATCGATAGACATTTTATACTAATTAATTATCATGTCTATCACACAAGCCTCCCCCGAAAACCTGATAGGTCCTACCCCGATCGTAAGACCTATTTTCAGGGAAACACGGTATTTGTATTTGCACTCCATATGGGCTGTATCTATCTATAAACAAGTTTTTTCCACATTTCAACCCTTTTAAAGTAAACCATTTCACATTGCTAAATTACATGTTTTCATCATTCGCTGTTAAAATATTCAACATGCATCCATGCATAGATACCATGCTCAAACAATAATGAAAGCTCCATGTGCCTGCAACTCTCTCGTAGAGCATTTTTAAAAGAAAGCAAAACCCCACAAGGCAGAAAAGTCAATGTCACATATTTATTGAGTGCACATATAGAAATAAAACCGGAGACCTTGACAACAAAGTAACGGTGGATTTCATACACACCTAGAATGCTTTAACATGACACAATTTGTTACATTCTATGCCACAGGTTGGGCTTCGTACACACTAACATTTCCTCAACTAATCCAGTTTAAGGGAAACACAAATCAGAAAACGGAAGTGAAAAGCTTCTGTAAAACTCTCCGCTTACATCCATTTTTCAGCATTTAAAACATGTTAATGGCATGGAAACTGAAGCTGAAGACTTTCCTCTTCAATACATTTCAATATATGAAAAAAAAAGAAAGGTTTGCTTTCCATTTTTCTATTACCAAAATGGATCAGCAAAACAAAACAAGCAAAATGCTATGTGCAAAGGCCCTTGACTTGTCAATAGCATTTCTTGTGTTAAGGCGGCTTCAGACGAGCATATGCGCAAATACGCATGTTTCAGCGCAACATATTTTCACAGTGAACAAGGTTGATTTGTGCACGTCTGCATATAGTACTGTAGTTTTTTGCGCACGCAGGGCCTATTCACATGTGCACACGGCACCCCCCGCCCTGATTTAAAAGGCTATTCTGCCTCAAGTCATTATGGACACAACAATACCAAATATGTGGGGTTTTTCTTACATTTTTAATTTGTTTATATAAATGAGGGAAAATGAGCCAAAAAAGGTTGGTTTTTTTTTCGAGTTTTTTTTACACACATTCGTTATGATCCATAGCAGCTGTGATTGCTATGATAAGGCATTGGTGGATTTCTGTATTGCAATGCCTTATCACTTGTAATAGCGATCATAGGCAATGGCAAGCTGGGACATGAGTATCTGGCGTCCTGTTGCCATGGCCACCCATCAGCCCTCCATGATTACATCGTGGGGGTCTAATGATGTCACAGAGGGAGTGCACTCCTTTTGTGAACCCTTTACATGCCACGGCTGCATAATGGGAGAAAACGGAACCACTGATTTCAGTGGTTTTGTTTTTGACTAAACGGGCTTCTGACCCGTTAATAGTACGGGCAAGAAAAGAAAGGACTTGCCCTATCTTTGCCCCACATAGTATTAACTACCTTCACATTTTCAAATGCCAAATGTGCAAATCATATGTCTGATATTTAAATAAAACCTGTCATGTTGGAAAGGCTGTACAATTGATGTAACTAGAAGCTCTTGGGCCCAGATGCAAAATCTCTAACAGGGCCCCCTACTTACCATATGCCATTTATAATACTGGTGTCTTTTATGTGAAGGAGGGGCTCCAGGGCCCAGAAGCAACTACTACCCCTGCAACCCCTATAGCTATGCAGCATGTTATAGAGCAGTAAGAACTGAGCAGATTGTATGTAGTTTTTGTGTAAAGATTCAGTCTAACTAGTATTTTATTAATTGAAATTCCTGTTCATGCTGAGCATAGAAGTCTAGTGGGCAGTCCTACCTAATAATTAACAGCGCTCCCTACAGGGATAGTACCATATACCGAATTCCTAAGTCCAGAATGAGTAGAATTTTAATGAATAAAAAGTTATACTGAATCTTTTCCCACAAGATTATATATCAATATGCTCAACTCATCTTGCCCAAAAACCCGTTGCTCACAGATCGGACTACATGGTGAATATTAACGTTTCCCTTTAAAAACTTTAGACAGCCTATAAGCACCTCCTCACCTTTAATATTGCTGGAGCAAAGAGTATAAAACTAGTAAAATCCATTTTTCTTCTTCTAGTACCATATGAATGAGGGATAGGCGGGTGGCATGAAAGACACGGCCTCGCTGCAGAAGATTAGGATGGCCATAGTTATGATGAAAATGTTATTGCTATCCTAAACCTATCGGGAATGGTTAAAATCCTCTCTTTATTGCTTCCGATCAGCAGGATTGCATCAAAAAAGTATATTGCATTTGCAGTTTTTGGCATACATGGCTATAGAACTACATGTTACAGTATAGGATCATTTGTCGGATTTGGGGATAATCTTCATAAACATGTGTGACAATTAGAGATGAGCGAACGTACTCGTCCGAGCTTGATACTCGTTCGAGTATTAGCGTGTTCGAGATGCTCGTTACTCGAGACGAGTACCACGCGATGTTCGAGTTACTTTCACTTTCATCTCTGAGACGTTAGCGCGCTTTTCTGGCCAATAGAAAGACAGGGAAGGCATTACAACTTCCCCCTGCGACGTTCAAGCCCTATACCACCCCCCTGCAGTGAGTGGCTGGCGAGATCAGGTGTCACCCGAGTATAAAAATCGGCCCCTCCCGCGGCTCGCCACAGATTTATTCTGACATAGAGGAGGGAAAGTGTTGTTGGTGCCGGAGCTGCTATAGGGAGAGTGTTAGGAGTATTTTAGGCTTCAAGAACCCCAACGGTCCTTCTTAGGGCCACATCTAACCGTGTGCAGTAGTGGAGGCTGCTTTTTGCAGTGTTGCACATTTTTTTTTTTTGTATATCGGCCGTGCAGAGCATTGCGCCCTGCAGTAATTATACATACTCCAGGGCCAGTAGTGGTGGTGAGGCAGGGACAGAAGACATATATTTATTGAATATAGGCAGTGGGCCTTTCCAAAAACATTTGGGAAAAAAAATCTATTTGGGCTGCCTGTGACTGTCCTCAGTGTACTGGGTCTGTGCTGGGTGTAGTTGTCCTCCTAATTCATACGCAGCCAGCTAAGTGTTACAGCAGGCTTGCGCAAAATTATTTCCTGGCTCTGTGTTGGCTGTTACATCACCGCTGTATTCCTGTCCACAGTGCAACAGTCTGCAGTTATTTTACATACTCCAGGGCCAGTAGCGGTGAGGCAGGGACAGAAGACATATATTTATTGAATATAGGCAGTGGGCCTTTCCAAAAACATTTGGGAAAAAAAATCTATTTGGGCTGCCTGTGACCGTCCTCAGTGTACTGGGTCTTTGCTGGGTGTAGTTGTCCTCCTAATTCATACACAGCCAGCTAAGTGTTACAGCAGGCTTGCGCAAAATTATTTCCTGGCTCTTGTGTTGGCTGTTACATCACCGCTGTATTCCTGCCCACAGTGCAACAGTCTGCAGTTATTTTACATACTCCAGGGCCAGTAGCGGTGAGGCAGGGACAGAAGACATATATTTATTGAATATAGGCAGTGGGCCTTTCCAAAAACATTTGGGAAAAAAAATCTATTTGGGCTGCCTGTGACTGTCCTCAGTGTACTGGGTCTGTGCTGGGTGTAGTTGTCCTCCTAATTCATACGCAGCAAGCTAAGTGTTACAGCAGGCTTGCGCAAAATTATTTCCTGGCGTTCCGTAAGCAAAGTCAGCCTCCAACCACAGGCCAATAAGCGGCACATTTAATTACAGCGTTCTGTTTCTGCACTACTGGTAATACACCATGCTGAGGGGTAGGGGTAGGCCTAGAGGACGTGGACGCGGGCGAGGACGCGGAGGCCCAAGTCAGGGTGTGGGCACAGGCCGAGCTCCTGATCCAGGTGTATCGCAGCCGACTGCTGCGGGATTAGGAGAGAGGCACGTTTCTGGCGTCCCCACATTCATCTCACAATTAATGGGTCCACGCGGTAGACCTTTATTAGAAAATGAGCAGTGTGAGCAGGTCCTGTCGTGGATGGCAGAAAGTGCATCCAGCAATCTATCGAACACCCAGAGTTCTGCGCCGTCCACTGCTGTAACTCTGAATCCTCTGGCTGCTGCTCCTCCTTCCTCCCAGCCTCCTCACTCCATTACAATGACACATTCTGAGGAGCAGGCAGACTCCCAGGAACTGTTCCCGGGCCCCTGCCCAGAATGGGCAGCAAGGGTTCCGAATCCTCTCGCACTGGAGGAGTTTGTCGTGACCGATGCCCAACCTTTGGAAAGTTCCCGGGGTCCGGGGGATGAGGCTGGGGACTTCCGGCAACTGTCTCAAGACCTTTCAGTGGGTGAGGAGGACGATGACGATGAGACACAGTTGTCTATCAGTGAGGTAGTAGTAAGGGCAGTAAGTCCGAGGGAGGAGCGCACAGAGGATTCGGAGGAAGAGCAGCAGGACGATGAGGTGACTGACCCCACCTGGTTTGCTACGCCTACTGAGGACAGGTCTTCAGAGGGGGAGGCAAGGGCAGCAGCAGGGCAGGTTGCAAGAGGCAGTGCGGTGTCCAGGGGTAGAGGCAGGGCCAGACCGAATAATCCACCAACTGTTTCCCAAAGCGCCCCCTCGCGCCATGCCACCCTGCAGAGGCCGAGGTGCTCAAAGGTCTGGCAGTTTTTCACTGAGAGTGCAGACGACCGACGAACAGTGGTGTGCAACCTTTGTCGCGCCAAGATCAGCCGGGGAGCCACCACCACCAGCCTCACCACCACCAGCATGCGCAGACATATGATGGCCAAGCACCCCACAAGGTGGGACGATGCCCGTTCACCGCCTCCGGTTTGCACCGCTGCCTCTCCCCCTGTGCCCCAACCTGCCACTGAGATCCAACCCCCCTCTCAGGGCACAGGCACTACCGTCTCCTGGCCTGCACCCACACCCTCACCTCCGCTGTCCTCGGCCCCATCCACCAATGTCTGTCAGCGCACCGTCCAGCCGTGGCTAGCGCAAGTGTTGGAGCGCAAGCACAAGTACGCCGCCATGCACCCGCACGCTCAAGCATTAAACGTGCACATAGCCAAATTTATCAGCCTGGAGATGCTGCCGTATAGGGTTGTGGAAACGGAGGCCTTCAAAAGTATGATGGCGGCGGCGGCCCCGCGCTACTCAGTTCCCAGTCGCCACTACTTTTGCCGATGTGCCGTCCCAGCCCTGCACGACCACGTCTCCCGCAACATTGTACGCGCCCTCACCAACGCAGTTACTGCCAAGGTCCACTTAACAACGGACACGTGGACAAGCACAGGCGGCCAGGGCCACTACATCTCCCTGACGGCACATTGGGTGCATTTAGTGGAGGCTGGGACAGAGTCAGAGCCTGGGACCGCTCACGTCCTACCCACCCCCAGAATTGCGGGCCCCAGCTCGGTGGTGGTATCTGCGGCGGTGTATGCTTCCTCCACTAAACCACCCTCCTCCTCCTCCTCCTCCTCCTACGCAACCTCTGTCTCGAAATCAAGATGTGTCAGCAGCAGCACGTCGCCAGCAGTCGGTGTCGCGCGGCACGGCAGCACAGCGGTGGGCAAGCGTCAGCAGGCCGTGCTGAAACTACTCAGCTTAGGAGATAAGAGGCACACGGCCCACGAACTGCTGCAGGGTCTGACAGAGCAGACCGACCGCTGGCTTGCACCGCTGAGCCTCCAACCGGGCATGGTCGTGTGTGACAACGGCCGTAACCTGGTGGCGGCTCTGCAGCTCGGCAGCCTCACGCACGTGCCATGCCTGGCCCACGTCTTTAATTTGGTGGTTCAGCGCTTTCTGAAAAGCTACCCATGCTTGTCAGACCTGCTCGGAAAGGTGCGCCGGCTCCGTGCACATTTCCGCAAGTCCCACACGGACGCTGCCACCCTGCGCACCCTGCAACATCGGTTTCATCTGCCAGTGCACCGACTGCTGTGCGACGTGCCCACACGGTGGAACTCTACGCTCCACATGTTGGCCAGGCTCTATGAGCAGCTAGAGCTATAGTGGAATACCAACTCCAACATGGGCGGCGCAGTGGGAGTCAGCCTCCTCAATTCTTTACAGAAGAGTGGGCCTGGTTGGCAGACATCTGCCAGGTCCTTGGAAACTTTGAGGAGTCTACCCAGATGGTGAGCGGCGATGCTGCAATCATTAGCGTCACCATTCCTCTGCTATGCCTCTTGAGAAGTTCCCTGCAAAGCATAAAGGCAGACGCTTTGCGCTCGGAAACAGAGGCGGGGGAAGACAGTATGTCGCTGGATAGTCAGAGCCCCCTTCTGTCTATATCTCAGCGCGTTGAGGAGGAGGAGGAGGAGCATGAGGAGGATGAGGAGGAGGGGGAAGAGACAGCTTGGCCCACTGCTGAGGGTACCCATGCTGCTTGCCTGTCATCCTTTCAGCGTGTATGGCCTGAGGAGGAGGAGGATCCTGAAAGTCATCTTCCTAGTGAGGACAGGTACCCTGGCACACATGGCTGACTTCATGTTAGGATGACTTTCTCGTGACCCTCGCGTTACACGCATTCTAGCCACTACGGATTACTGGGTGTACACACTGCTCGACCCACGGTATAAGGAGAACCTTTCCACTCTCATACCCGAGGAGGAAAAGGGTTCGAGAGTGATGCTATATCACAGGACCCTGGCGGACAAACTGATGGTAAAATTCCCATCCGACAGCGCTAGTGGCCGAAGGCGCAGTTCCGAGGGCCAGGTAGCAGGGGAGGCGCAGAGATCAGGCAGCATGTACAGCACAGGCAGGGGAACACTCTCTAAGGCCTTTGACAGCTTTCTGGCTCCCCAGCAAGACTGTGTCACCGCTCCCCAGTCAAGGCTGAGTCGGCAGGAGCACTGTAAAAGGATGGTGAGGGAGTACGTAGCCGATCGCACGACCGTCCTCCGTGACGCCTCTGCCCCCTACAACTACTGGGTGTCGAAGCTGGACACGTGGCCTGAACTCGCGCTGTATGCCCTGGAGGTGCTTGCTTGTCCTGCGGCTAGCGTCTTGTCAGAGAGGGTGGATTTCCCCAGACTTCTCTTCTCCACCAGCGGACAGCGGATACCTAAACAATACATAGGCTGCACCCGCGGATGGAAGCATTGTTCTCTATCACCATCAAAAACGTGGACCTTTTAGCTTCATCAATCTGTGTATAATATTCATCCTCCTCCTCCTGCTCCTCCTCCTGAAACCTGACGTAATCACGCCAAATGGGCAATTTTTCTTAGGCCCACAAGGCTCAGTCATATAATTTTTGTAAACAATTTTTATACGTTTCAATGCTCATTAAAGCGTTGAAACTTTCACCTGAACCAATTTTTATTTTAACTGGGCTGCCTCCAGGCCTTGTTACAAATTAAGCCACATTAACCAAAGCGATTAATGGGTTTCACCTGCCCTCTTGGTTGGGCATGGGCAATTTTTCTGACGTACATTAGTACTGTTGGTACACCAATTTTTTGGGGCCCTCGCCTACAGTGTAATCCAATTAATTGTTTGCCCACCTGCATTTAATCGGACGTTACCTCAGCTGTGATGGACACTGCAATGGGATACATTTATGTACAGCCGGTGGGTTCCAGGGAGCCACCCATGCTGTGGGTGCACATGGAATTCCCATTGCGGAGTTGTACCTGCCTGTGACTATTTATAAAAAAACGCGGTCTGACTGGGGCATGCAGACACCTTGACAGAATGAATAGTGTGTGGCACATAGGTTCCCCATTGCTATGCCCACGTGTGCAGCTCCTGATGGCGGTGGCACAGGATTATATTTCTCATTGCTTCTGTACAGCATTGTGGGCTATTGCCCCGCCCCTTTTAAAGAGGGTCGCTGCCTAGCCGTGCCAACCCTCTGCAGTGTGTGCCTGCGGTTCCTCCTCATGGCAGACGTACTTATAAATAGACATGAGGGTAGTGTGGCATGAGGGCAGCTGAAGGCTGCCCAGGGACACTTTGGTGTGCGCTGTGGACACTGCGTCGTGCGGGGGGGTTGGGCAGCATGTAACCCAGGAGAAGTGGCAGTGGAGTGTCATGCAGGCAGTGATTGTGCTTTGTTGGAGGTAGTGTGGTGCTTAGCTAAGGTATGCATTGCTAATGAGGGCTTTTCAGAAGTAAAAGTTGTTGGGAGGGGGGGGGCCCACTCTTGCCGCTATTGTGGCTGAATAGTGGGACCTGGGAACTTGAGATGCAGCCCAACATGTAGCCCCTCGCCTGCCCTATCCGTTGCTGTGTCATTCCCATCACTTTCTTGAATTGCCCAAATTTTCACAAATGAAAACCTTAGCGAGCATCGGCGATATACAAAAATGCTCGGGTCGCCCATTGACTTCAATGGGGTTCGTTACTCGAAACGAACCCTCGAGCATCGCGATAATTTCGTCCCGAGTAATGAGCAGCCGAGCATTTTGGTGCTCGCTCATCTCTAGTGACAACATAATATGTAGTGGACAAAAAAAATATAAATGTTTAGTAAAGCTAAAGCCATTGGGTAACAGATTTATAAGGAAATATAAGGGCCTGCTCTGGCTTATCTAATGAATCTGCTTTCTTCTGTAATTGTCTGACATATTGGATTTCTCGTAACTCCCAAGGCATTTTGGGATTGTAGTCTCCTCATCACAGAAGGCAAAACAAAAATCTGGAATGGAAGCGTCTATCCTCATGAATTGAACCTAGATGTAGGCAGTCTGCATATAGCGTGTGCAGCTCATGTGATCTCTGCCTTGCTTTTCGAGGTGGAAAGAGACATGTCATCTTAAGGATTCTCTGCCTTTGTTCCTCAGGATCAGTCTTTGTGACTGATTCTGCATTTCTCTTTTGCAATCAGCACCACAAACTGGAAGGAGAAGAGAAAGGTGGAGAGCTTAGGCTAGAAATTCACAGAGAGGGACCAGAAAAGCAATGAGATTCAGAGTCGGCTCTTTCTCCCCTCCTCCCTTTTCACAGGCGTCTGACATGGTCTTGTACTGGAAATGTTTGCTGGGGGTGAAGAGCAGAGAAAGGGGCTTGTGTTCTCCTTGCCTTGCAAAGAGCCAGACAGGGTAAAGGCAAAGATGCATTGTATGTGGACATGTCAGGTAATTATTCGGAGATGGGCGCACAGAGCCAGGGAACCTACAGAGCTGTGGGCTTCAGACCCTTGATTCCTGGACCGACAGCTAGAAGAGAGTCAGTGCAGCAAATGCAGTAGGTGATAGAAGAATGGCCATGGGTTATAATGGCAGCTTGATCTTCAGAAACAAGAGTGAGATTGGCTTCTTCCAGGCTGGAGCCTTTGAAATCAGGAACATATCTCATTCCCAAGTCCTATGGAGCAACCGCAGCAGCAGCAGCGATGGGCTAAGCTACAGACATTTTACCACAAGCGTCCAAGTTATCATTTTCATTGGGTCACTGTTGGGTAAGTTCTTGAGATACACGAATTGCTACACTGTGTCAGAAATTTGATATACATTTCTATCACTCTAGAATCATTATTTAAGGTTGAGAAAGACACAATTTGCAAGACTGTGATTACAGTAGACTTTGTATTTGTATTATTGGTTACTTGTTATCAATAAAGTTAAAGCATTCATCTAAATTCGACCTACAATTTGCCTTTGAAATAGCTGGTTTATTTTAGTCAGGGGTTAACAGAAAAGTTTAATCAGGTATAATTACAGGAGGATTCATCTGTTGGAAGGGGTTGAGTTTTTTCACCGCTGTGCCCATCCTTACTTACTATGCTTTCATGACCTACTAAAATGTACGGATTATTGCACAACTATACTCTTCTCCAAATCATGTTGATACTGGATTACTGCTGGTCTTCTGTCTCCAACCATCCCAGAAGTCTACAAAATTGGTCTGGAGATTTCTGTATGAGATTGTGTTCAGATCATTATAGACTTAGGCCTGATTTGAATTGCGGAATCCACGTGGGGAGCCGCCCATGGGCAACCGCAACTGAATTAAAACATCCAGATTTGATTTGCACACCTTTGGGTTCCCGCAGTCAATGAAAGCTGTTCGATCCGTGGCCTGTCCGAAATCTCAATTGGATTCCGCAGGAAAGAAGGAGCTTGAAAAAAAAAAAAAAAAAAAAAACAGAAAAAACTCTACTCTGTTTGCCGGCACTTCTGCACACATCTGCAGTAGAGAAAAAAGAAGACCCGGATGGCTAAGCATGGTCCTCAGCCGCTGGCAGGGTCAGATTCTGCTGTGGGCTCCCACATGCACAATCCAACCCGCCTGTGGACATGAGCCCTTGGGGCTCTTTTACACAATTATCGTTCAAAAAAATCATTGGATTGTGCGGATTTGAATGATAATTGTTCAGTATAAACATGGACAACAATTGAACAACAATTCGTTGGCTTCTCATTCATCATTCATTTTATGCAGGCATAAAGATCATCGTTCGGAACGCGTTGCCTGAAAACAGCGATCAGGCATTCACTTTCACTGTACCAGCAAATGCGAACAACTGAACTATCGAGCGAACAAAATGTAAATGATCTGCCTGTATAAACTGGCTGAACGAGTGAACTCTGTCATCATTCGCTCGCGTGAGCAATTTCTCGCTTCGTGTTAAAGGACGCTTGGAGTTGCTGTAAAGTCACCAGTCTGCATGTTCTGATTAAAATACCATGTGCTTTACAACACCGAATGAATCCAATGTCATTTATGATGTCAGCTGCTTGTCCCTAGACTGATCCTCTGTTTCGCCATCTGTCCGACCACTTGAGAATTTAGGTGCATGTTTATCACACGGATCAAAAGGACTTTTGGCATCTAAAGAATTAAATCTTTCTAGATTTAGAATTGATCACCCTTCTTCTGCTTCCATGTCTTACATCTGATTAAATGTCTGTAAATCCGGACAATTTCAGCTGTACCGACCAACAATGTAATCTGGTATGTATGAAAGTAGTTCAACTGCCCACCTATTTCTGCTGTTGTGAAAAACAAGACTTGGCATGGTGGATTTCAACTTGTCAGTTAATTTTTTTTATCTTTGAGACCAGCTTATTTTTCCTGTACCTATCTAAATAAACATGATCCCCTCTCTGGGCATTCATGTTTATGGGAAGTAAGATGTGCAATCAGTAGAGATGAGCGAGTATACTCGCTAGGGCACTTTACTTGAGTGAGTAATGCCTTAGCCGAGTATCTCCCCGCTCGTCTCTAAAGATTCGGGGGCCGGCGCCGGTGACAGGTGAGTTGCGGCGGGGAGCGCAGGGGAGAGAGAGATCTCCCCTCCGTTCCTCCCCGCTCACCCCTGCCGCTCCTCGTCCCCTGCTGTCCCCCGAATCTTTAGAGATGAGCGGGGAGATACTCGGCTAAGGCACTACTCGCTCGAGTAATGTGCCTTAGCGAATATACTCGCTCATCTCTAGCAATCAGCGGACCGCCTATCTTATGTCTATGACCAGCACTACGTACATGAGAACCCAGGCTTTTGGCCTGCATGATAATCACACTGCTAGATATCATAAAGTCTAAGAGCATCTTGATAACTGGTTGTTGTAATGGTCGTGTCACGTATATAATACTTTCATGAAATTTTAAGGAAAAAGTTTTGAGCTAGATCGATGCATGTAAGCTATGCAACAGCTAGATTATATTATATAGGAGGACCTGTTCATTCTCCTGACATGTCTGTTCTAGTAAATAACTGCATTCCTTAAATATATCAATTCCAAAGCATCTTTTCTTAGAACAGTGTTATGACGTTCCTCTGTTACTTTTAGAAATCTATGACTAAATTGACAACTGGGTGTTACCATTGCCGTGTGTCCCTTCACAATCTGACACCATGCAATCAGTGCTGACAGTCCAGACTTTGTAGAGTTTCACCCCAACATACAATTGCCAATTTATTCATACATTTCTAGGAGGGAAAACAAAGGAAATAACAAAGAAAAGATGCTCCAGAATTATTGTTTTATGAGCAATACAAGTATTTACTAAAACAGAAGAGTTAACAGATCCTCTTTAGGGCAGTATTTATGGTGCCTATATGAAGGCACTTAGAGCCCATCACAGCTCACTGGCTGTGAGTGAGGATTCGGACCGGGGTGACGTCAGAGTATTAGCCGTGGCCCATGTGATCCTCATGCCAGCCCACGCTCATTGTCATTTCAGTACTATACACCGACGAGGTCACTTCTTTGCTGGTCTATGGATAAATTGGTTGGCTGGGAGATTGGCTGGCTGGAATGCCAATCAGTTTTAGTTTGTGTATATTAATCCTGGTACTTCCTCACAGAAGACACAGGTTATACTTTGTAGGAACATGTTTCGGATCTGGTTGGAGTTTGAACTGCGTCTCAATTAAGATATGTTTGCTTTTGTTCTACTGATTTATCTGGGGTGTTTATACCTCTTTTTCCTGTGCTATAGTGGTGTTCTATACATTAAGTGCATCTTACTTTTGCCACTCTTCTCTGTCACCCTCTAGGGAAAGTCAGGGTTGCCCCAGGTTCCCGGCATGGGGTCGCTCTTGTCAGGATTAGTGCCCAGCTTATGGGTAGTGTCTTTTCATATTAGAAGGTTTTGGGTTGGACTGCCCGTTTTCCCTTTTCGGGTTTTCTTTTCCATATTAGTGTTATCCAAATTTAAACTGGGTGGATATATATTTGTCCTTTTATGATGCAACCAATACATCCGACTTGGACATAAGGCCACTGCGGCTATGTACGACAGAGTCAGAGGGACTCTGTGCTGCTGTAAGGTGCCCCAGTGTGGGTAAGTTATAATAAGGCAGTCACATGGAGCATAGCACAATATAGAATCGTGCACCTCCGTACACCTCTGTATGAAAGGTTGACATATATTTCTTCTGGGTCCTGTGGCCCTGGATGTGTACTGCTCAATGTTGTACTTTAACACATTGAAGGAAATCAAATACCTATCTTGTTTTGTTGAAATTTACTGCATGCCATTAAAAGTCTGTTAGATGTGCTTTAGCAACCGACTACAAGATGAAGCTTTTTTTTCTAAGCAGGAAGGCCGCCTGCAGACGGCCAGGTCGGATCCGGCAGCGAAAATTCTCACCGCGGGACCCGACCTGAGCACCTGCTGGGCAGCCGGCGCATGCGCAGACCGGAGTCGGCGGCGGGTGAGTGACGATTCTGTGTGGGGCTCTGCGAGCCCCGCACAGAAATAGAGCATGCCGCGGTTTGTTTGCCGCGCGAGAGTTCGCGCGGCCAAACCGTGGCCATCTGCATAGGATTGCGTTTGTTAACGCAATCCCATGCAGGCTTCCAGCGGCGGAAATCCCGCCGCAGAATTTCCGCCCGTCTGCAGACGGCCTAAAACAGACTAAAAACTGCTTTCATTTAGACTCCATAAACATGGAAAATGTTCAAGGTTAGAGGGACACAGGGACCTAACTACAGGGAGTGCCGGGAGAGCAGTTGTGCCTGGGCTATGGTGCCCGAAGACCTCAAAGATCACTTTGTTAATTAAATGGATATTCCCATTTCAACCATTCAAGGAAGAGATAAGAATTACCCTCCACTACAGAAACAGCCAAGTGGGCTTTGCTATGCTTTTTCCGCGATTTCAATAGAAGTGAATGGAAGTTATAGAAACTGCATAGTACAGCGAGTTATACTATTTTGGAACTCAGGATCTACAGAAATAGCATAGCTCACTGTGCTACACAGTTTGCATAACTCCCATTTACCTCTATGGGAGTTGCAGAAACAGAGTAAGATAGCCAACTTGCCCATTTCTTTAATCTTGACCACGAGATAAATCATGAACAGGGATGACAGATCTAGAGATAGGTGCAGGCCCATTGGCAGAGCCCACATCTATCGAATGTTTAATCATATCCTGTGGCTACGCCATAAAAGTCCATAATGGAAATAGCCCTTTAAGAAGACACCAGAAGAAGTCACAGTAATTTGAATTACTTTTTTATGTGATAAAGGGGCCTTTGGATCCCTTATTGCTTCAGGGCCTAAGGGTGACTGGTACCTCTGTACCCTCTATAGCTATGCCCCTGACGGCATGCCCTCAAATCCACACCAAATAATAACCTACTAATCCCCAATACAGGGTGATCATAATTAAAGTATCCCTATTCAGAGATGTGTAGAGAGACATGGGTGGAATAGAATCCAACTTGGTAATATTATTCGGGACATGCAGAAGTAATCCATCAAGAGTGCTAAGAGAATTTCATCAAATGCAAGGAGGCCCATTGACACCAAGTGCACAGGGAAGGGTGATGGCAAAATTTGAAGAAACAGGAAGTTTGGAAGTCCAACCTGGAAGAGCACAGAAACAAATCTCTCAAGAACAAACAGAAGACGTTGTTACAACTGTGTTTGAGAGGTCTGTGGAGAATCTGCAAGGTACAAGCAATGCACATGCTGTTTGAATAAAGCTAGACATCAACAATGCAGATTTTTTTTTCACATGGATCATTTCTGCATGTCCTGGATAGTCCAAGTTTGGTTCAATCACACCCAGTAGATGTTGCTCCAGACATCTCTGAATAGGGATATGTTAATTATGATCACCTTGTATATGTCTATCATTAAGACTAGAGATGAGCGAACGTGTTCGTCCGAACTTGATATCCGTGCGGATATTAGGGTGTTCGGGATGTTCGTTATTCGTAACGAACACCATGCGGTGTTCGGGTTACTTTCACTTCCTTCCCTGAGACGTTAGCGCGCTTTTCTGGCCAATTGAAAGACAGGGAAGGCATTACAACTTCCCCCTGTGTTGTTCCAGCCCTATACCACCCCCCTGCTGTGAGTGGCTGGCGAGATCAGGTGTCCGCCTAATATAAAAGTCGGCCCCTCCCGCGGCTCGCCTCAGATGCCTTGTGAGTTAGATGAGAGAGTGCTGTTTGTACCGGAGCTGCTGTAGGGAAAGAATTGGTAGTTAGTGTAGGCTTCAAGACCCCCAAAGGTCCTTATTAGGGCCACTGATAGCTGTGTGTTGGCTGCTGTTAGCAGTGGCAATTTTTTTTTTCCTCAAAATCGCCTCTGCAGAGCGTTGCACCCGGCATTAGGGACAGAAGTGTTGCATAGGCAGGGAGAGTGTTAGGAGTGAGTGTAGCCTTCAAGAACCTCAACGGTCCTTTCTAGGGCCATATTTAACCGTGTGCAGTACTGTGCTGGCTGCTGTTAGCTGTGCTGCATATTTTTTTTCTTCTCAAAATCGCCTCTGCAGAGCATTGCACCCTCCATTGATACTGCAGGGAAAGAATTGTGTAGGCAGGGCCACAACACAGTTATTATTCATTGAATATACGCAGTGCGGCCTTTTGCTTGTAAAACAAGTGAAAAAAATTCTATTTGACCTGCCTCTGTCCGTCCTAAGGGCTGTGGACACGTGTCGGCTGCGTGTGCAATGTTTAAAAATCAGACGCACCCAGCTACGTTTTACTGCTGGCTTCGCCATTTGCTTTCCTTAATTGGGAAAAAAATACCTGCTCTGCCAGAGTTATAATAACTCTGCTACCCTCAAGTTCTGTGCCACATTAGCAGGGCCACAGCACAGTTATTAAACTTCTCATGTTCATTGAATATACGCAGTGCTGCCTTTTGGTGGAAAAAAACTGAAAAAAATTCTATTTGTCCTGCCTCTGTCCGTCCTAAGGGCGGTGGACACGTGTCGGCTGTGTGTGCAACGTTTAAAAATCAGACGCACCCAGCTACGTTTTACTGCTGGCTTCGCCATTTGCTTTCCTTAATTGGGAAAAAAAATACCTGCTCTGCCAGAGTTATAATAACTCTGCTACCCTCAAGTTCTGTGCCACATTAGCAGGGCCACAGCACAGTTATTAAACTTCTCATGTTCATTGAATATACGCAGTGCTGCCTTTTGGTGGAAAAAAACTGAAAAAAAATCTATTTGTCCTGCCTCTGTCCGTCCTAAGGGCTGTGTGTACGTGTCGGCTGCGTGTGCAACGTTTAAAAATCAGACGCACGCAGCTACAATTTACTGCTGGCTTCGCCATTTGCTTTCCTTAATTGGGAAAAAAAATACCTGCTCTGCCAGAGTTATAATAACTCTGCTACCCTCAAGTTCTGTGCCACATTAGCAGGGCCACAGCACAGTTATTAAACTTCTCATGCTCATTGAATATACGCAGTGCTGCCTTTTGGTGGAAAAAAACTGAAAAAAAATCTATTTGTCCTGCCTCTGTCCGTCCTAAGGGCTGTGTGTACGTGTCGGCTGCGTGTGCAACGTTTAAAAATCAGACGCACCCAGCTACGTTTTACTGCTGGCTTCGCCATTTGCTTTCCTTAATTGGGAAAAAAATACCTGCTCTGCCAGAGTTATAATAACTCTGCTACCCTCACGTTCTGTGACACATTAGCAGGGCCACAGCACAGTTATTAAACTTAGATTATTCATTCACTAGAGGCAGTGGGGCCTTTCGTTTTCAAAAAAGGGAAAAAATTATATTTGGCCTGCAGTCTTGCGCCAATTTATTTCCTGCCTGTGAAATCAAATCACTGGTAATACAGCATGCTGAGGGGTAGGGGTAGGCCTAGAGGACGTGGACGCGGCCGAGGACACGGAGGGCCAAGTCAGGGTGTGGGCACAGGCCGAGCTCCTGATCCAGGTGTGTCGCAGCCGACTGCTGCGCGATTAGGAGAGAGGCACGTTTCTGGCGTCCCCACATTCATCGCCCAATTAATGGGTCCACGCGGGAGACGGTTATTAGAAAATGAGCAGTGTGAGCAGGTCCTGTCCTGGATGGCAGAAAGTGCTTCGAGCAACCTATCGTCAACCCGCAGTTCTGCGCCGTCCACTGCTGCAAATCCGAATCCTCTGTCTGCTGCTCCTCCTTCCTCCCAGCCTCCTCACTCCACTACAATGACACCTGCTCAGGAGCGGGAACATTCCCAGGAACTGTTCTCGGGCCCCTGCTTAGATTGGGCAGCAGCGGTTCCTCTCCCACCAGAGGAGTTTATCGTCACTGATGCCCAACCATTCGAAAGTTCCCGGGGTTCGGGGGAAGAGGCTGGGGACTTCCGCCAACTGTCTCAACAACTTTCTGTGGGTGAGGAGGACGATGACGATCAGACACAGTTGTCTTGCAGTGAGGTAGTAGTAAGGGCAGTAAGTCCAAGGGAGCAGAGCACAGAGGATTCGGAGGAAGAGCAGCAGGACGATGAGGTGACTGACCCCACCTGGTGTGCAACGCCTACACAGGACAGGTCTTCAGAGGGGGAGGCACGGGCAGCAGCAGGGCAGGTTGCAAGAGGTAGTGCGGTGGCCAGGGATAGAGGCAGGGCCAGACCGAATAATCCACCAACTGTTTCCCAAAGTGCACCCTCGCGCCATGCCACCCTGCAGAGGCCGAGGTGCTCTAAGGTCTGGCAGTTTTTCACAGAGACGCCTGACGACCGACGAACAGTGGTGTGCAAACTTTGTCGCGCAAAGCTCAGCCGGGGAGCCAACACCAACAGCCTCACCACCACCACCATGCGCAGACATATGATGGCCAAGCACCCCACAAGGTGGGACGAAGGCCGTTCAGCACCTCCGGTTTGCACCCCTGCCTCTCCCCCTGTGCCACAACCTGCCACTGAGATGCAACCCCCCTCTCAGGACACAGGCACTACCGCCTCATGGCCTGCACCCACACCCTCATCTCCGCTGTCCTCGGCCCCATCCAGCAGTGTAGTTAAGCGCACCATCCAGCCGTCGCTTGCACAACTGTTGGAGCGCAAGCGCAAGTACGCCGCCACGCACCCGCACGCTCAAACGTTAACCGTCCGCATAGCAAAATTCATCAGACTTGAGATGCTGCCGTATAGGGTTGTGGAAACAGAGTCCTTCAAAAGTATCATGGAGGCGGCGGCCCCACGCTACTCAGTTCCCAGTCGCCACTACTTTTCCCGATGTGCCGTCCCAGCCCTGCACGACCACGTCTCCCGCAACATTGTACGCGCCCTCACCAACGCGGTTACTGCCACGGTCCACTTAACAACGGACACGTGGACAAGCACAGGCGGGCAGGGCCACTACATCTCCCTGACGGCACATTGGGTGAATTTAGTGGAGGCTGGGACAGAGTCAGAGCCTGGGACCGCTCACGTCCTACCCACCCCCAGAATTGCGGGCCCCAGCTCGGTGGTGGTATCTGCGGAGGTGTATGCTTCCTCCACTAAAGCACCCTCCTCCTCCTCCTCCTCCTCTGTCTCGCAATCAAGATGTGTTAGCAGCAGCATGTCGCCAGCAGTCGGTGTCGCGCGGTGTGGCAGCACAGCGGTGGGCAAGCGTCAGCAGGCCGTGCTGAAACTACTCAGCTTAGGCGATAAGAGGCACACGGCCCACGAACTGCTGCAGGGTCTGACACAGCAGACCGACCGCTGGCTTGCGCCGCTGAGCCTCCAACCGGGCATGGTCGTGTGTGACAACGGCCGTAACCTGGTGGCGGCTCTGCAGCTCGGCAGCCTCACGCACGTGCCATGCCTGGCCCACGTCTTTAATTTGGTGGTTCAGCGCTTTCTGAAAAGCTACCCACGCTTGTCAGACCTGCTCGGAAAGGTGCACCGGCTCTGCGCACATTTCCGCAAGTCCCACACGGACGCTGCCACCCTGCGCACCCTGCAACATCACTTTAAGCTGCCAGTGCACCGACTGCTGTGCGACGTGCCCACACGGTGGAACTCTACGCTCCACATGTTGGCCAGGCTCTATGAACAGCGTAGAGCTATAGTCGAATACCAACTCCAACATGGGCGGCGCAGTGGGAGTCAGCCTCCTCAATTCCTTTCAGAAGAGTGGGCCTGGTTGGCAGACATCTGCCATGTCCTTGGTAATTTTGAGGAGTCTACCCAGGTGGTGAGCGGCGATGCTACAATCATTAGCGTCACCATTCCTCTGCTATGCATCTTGAGAAATTCCCTGCAAACCATAAAGGCAGCTGCTTTGCGCTCGGAAACGGGGGCGGTGGAAGACAGTATGCCGCTGGATAGTCAGGGCACCCTCCTGTCTATTTCTCAGCGCGTACAGGAGGAGGAGGAGGAGCATGAGGAGGATGAGGAGGAGGGGGAAGAGACAGCTTGGCCCGCTGCTGACGGTACACCGGCTGATTGCCTGTCATCCTTTCAGCGTGTATGGCCTGAGGAGGAGGAGGAGGAGGATCCTGGCAGTGATCTTCCTAGTGAAGACAGCCATGTGTTGCGTACAGGTACCCTGGCACACATGGCTGACTTCATGTTAGGATGCCTTTCTCGTGACCCTCGCGTTGCACGCATTCTGGCCACGACGGATTACTGGGTGTACACACTGCTCGACCCACGCTATAAGGAGAACCTTTCCACTCTCATTCCCGAAGAGGAAAGGGGTTCGAGAGTGTTGCTATACCACAGGACCCTTGCGGACAAGCTGATGGTAAAATTCCCATCCGACAGCGCTAGTGGCAGAAGGCGCAGTACCGAGGGCAAGGTAGCAGGGGAGGTGCGGAGATCGAGCAGCATGTACATCCCAGGCAGTGCAACAGTCTTTAAGGGCCTGGCCAGCTTTATGGCTCCCCAGCAAGACTGTGTCACCGCTCCCCAGTCAAGGCTGAGTCGGCGGGAGCACTGTAAAAGGATGGTGAGGGAGTACGTAGCCGATCGCACGACCATCCTCGGTGACGCCTCTGCCCCCTACAACTACTGGGTGTCGAAGCTGGACACGTGGCCTGAACTAGCGCTGTATGCCCTGGAGGTGCTTGCTTGTCCTGCGGCTAGCGTCTTGTCGGAGAGGGTGTTTAGTGCGGCTGGGGGAATCATCACAGATAAGCGTAGCCGCTTGTCAACCGACAGTGCCGACAGGCTAACACTCATCAAGATGAACAAAGGCTGGATTTCCCCAGACTTCTCTTCTCCACCAGCGGACAGCAGCGATACGTAAGCAATACGTAGGCTGCACCCGCGGATGGAAGCTACGTTCTCTCTCACCATCCAAAACGGGGACATTTCTGCTTCATCAATCTGTGTCTAATATTCCTCCTCCTCCTCCTGCTCCTCCTCCTGAAACCTCACGTAATCACGCTGAACGGGCAATTTTTCTTAGGGCCACAAGGCTCACTCAAATAATTTTTCTGAACAATTTTTATAAGTTTCAATGCGCTTAAAAGCGTTGGAACTTTAACTTGAACCAATTTTTCGTTACAGTGGGCTGCCTCCAGGCCTAGTTACCACTTAAGCCACATTAACCAAAGCGATTCACCTGCCATCTTGGTTGGGCATGGCCAATTTTTACTGAGGTACATTAGTACTGTTGGTACACCAATTTTTTGGGGCCCTCACCTACAGTGTAATCATAGCAATTTGTATGTTCTTCGCCTGCACTCATGGTACAGAAAGGTGTGTGGGGTTGGCCTACACTTTAGCTACATAAATGTAACTTGGGCCTTGGCTATACTAAGGCTACTGAAATGGAACTAAGACTGCGCTCCCACTATACTGCTGCTTCAGAATTGTTACTGGGGCCTGTCTTGAGTGCTACTATTGCTGACATGGAACGAAGACTGCGCTCCCGCTATACTGCTGCTTCGGAATTGTTACTGGGGCCTGTCTTGAGTGCTACTATTGCTGACATGGAACGAAGACTGCGCTCCCGCTATACTGCTGCTTCGGAATTGTTACTGGGGCCTATCTTGAGTGCTACTATTGCTGACATGGAACGAAGACTACGCTCCCGCTATACTGCTGCTTCGGAATTGTTACTGGGGCCTGTCTTGAGTGCTACTATTGCTGACATGGAACGAAGACTGCGCTCCCGCTATACTGCTGCTTCGGAATTGTTACTGGGGCCTGTCTTGAGTGCTACTATTGCTGACATGGAACGAAGACTGCGCTCCCGCTATACTGCTGCTTCGGAATTGTTACTGGGGCCTGTCTTGAGTGCTACTATTGCTGACATGGAACGAAGACTGCGCTCCTCCTATAATGCTGCTAGTGATATGTTAGTGGGGCCTGTCCTAATGCTACGGCTGAAATGTTACGAATTCTGGGCTCTGCCTATACCGCTGCTAATGGTATGTCTCTGGGGTGTGGAAACAGAGGCTTCCCAAAGACATGATGGCGGCGAGGCCATTTCCCACCAACGCGGTTACTGTTAAGGTGCATATAACCACGGACACGTGGAGAGGACACGTAGTGCCTCAAAAACATCCCCCTCCTCCTCCAACAGGGAAAACATTCTTGGCAAATGCCTTTGCATTGGTTCGTCTGGTGGCAGTCCAAGAATTTCACCTTTACCGACACAACAAGAGAGCCCCCACCCCATCCCCCCGCCACGGCCCACTTAATCCTGGACGCATTCCGAAAACCAACAAAATACAACCGTGCTACTAGGTCCGCAGTCACCACCACATTACCACCAACGCGGTTACTGTTAAGGTGCATATAACCACGGACACGTGGAGAGGACACGTAGTGCCTCAAAAACATCCCCCTCCTCCTCCAACAGGGAAAACATTCTTGGCAAATGCCTTTGCATTGGTTCGTCTGGTGGCAGTCCAAGAATTTCACCTTTACCGACACAACAAGAGAGCCCCCACACCATCCCCCCGACACGGCCCACTTAATCCTGGCCGCATTCCAAAAACCAACAAAATACAACCGTGCTACTAGGTCCGCAGTCACCACCACATTACCACCAACGCGGTTACTGTTAAGGTGCATATTACCAGTCTGACTGGGGCATGCAGACACCTTGACAGAATGAATAGTGTGTGGCACATAGGTTCCCCATTGCTATGCCCACGTGTGCAGCTCCTGATGGCGGTGGCACAGGATTATATTTCTCATTGCTTCTGTACAGCATTGTGGGCTATCGCCCCGCCCCTTTTAAAGAGGGTCGCTGCCTAGCCGTGCCAACCCTCTGCAGTGTGTGCCTGCGGTTCCTCCTCATGGCAGACGCACTTCTAAATAGACATGAGGGTGGTGTGGCATGAGGGCAGCTGAAGGCTGCGCAGGGACACTTTGGTGTGCACTGTGGGGGGGAGGGGGGGCGGTTGGTCAGCATGTAACCCAGGAGAAGTGGCAGCGGAGTGTCATCCAGGCAGTGATTGTGCTTTGTTGTAGCTAGTGTGGTGCTTAGCAAAGGTATGCCATGCTAATGAGGGCTTTTCAGAAGTAAAAGTTGTTGGGAGGGGGGGGGGGGCACTCTTGCCGGTATTGTGGCTTAATAGTGGAACCTGTGAACTTGAGATGCAGCCCAACATGTAGCCCCTCGCCTGCCCTATCCGTTTCTGTGTCATTCCTATCACTTTCTTGAATTGCCCAGATTTTCACACATGAAAACCTTAGCGAGCATCGGCGAAATACAAAAATGCTCTGGTCGCCCATTGACTTCAATGGGGTTCGTTATTCGAAACGAACCCTCGAACATCGCGGGAAGTTCGTTTCGAATAACGAACACCCGAACATTTTGGTGTTCGCTCATCTCTAATTTAGACCCTTCATGACAGTGGTCCGATAACATTCACCACCAGTACTCCGTTGGATCATAGGCAGAACAGCAGGTTATATTCTGATAGTTATCCGACATAACATTAGAGTGGTGCCTCCATTGCCCTGCACTGCTAGCTTATATGTACCAGAAATAAAGAGGGAAATTTCATAGATATAAGTACTTCAGCAAATGAGTGTATATGTTTAATTCTCTTTCACAATACAAACATACTAAAAGATTACATACAGCCAACCAACAAATGATAAGCAAGAGGTCTTAAATGTAATCTATAGGTATATAAGCAATTACTATGCAACTTCAAAAACATTTGCATATATTACCCAGAGGAGCATGCATGGCTGTACAAGTCTCCTCACTCACCTCCTAGATATCTCCACACACCTTCTAGGTGCTCTGCTTAAGGAGAGACTATACCCCTCCTGGCCCACATCATAGGCCTCTTAGTAGCCAAGCCAGAAACCTACTGCACATTGATGAGGGGCAAACACCTCGAAACAGATGTCTGTGTGTGGTGTTCTGGGTTGGTGTTCCATTCCCAATCATTGTTTTAAAGACTTGTTAAAGAGTCGGACATTGATTTGAAGGAATGCTGCCATCCAATAGGTGGCACTGCAGAGGTATTGCTCCATCTTCCTTATTTGTACTTCAAAAATAGTCACTGCAGTTTTTTTAATGAAAGCTTTCACAAAACTTTGATAAGCTTTGGTGTTGACTCTCTAATACCGTATATTACAGAAAATCCTGTGCTATGATATGTGTGACTAGGAACATGAAGGGTTTCATTTATTAATAAATGCCAACATACAGATATAGTTCAAAAAAAGCAATATTTGAAGGATATTAAAAGTTGTTATATACTCAGCAAGGATCACTGAGTCATCTGAAACCAATGCTACTTTTAAGGGCTATGGATCCTTATTTCTGTGGAGAATTACACTTTAGACATGGGCAGTGTTTTTCAAATATGATCTAATATACAAAGCACACCCTGATCTAAAATCTTTGTCATGTAAGTGATCCATTATACCAATGCAAAGAACGTCAAATTAGGGAATACAATGTCCAGCAATTATGGATATGGGAACAATCTGAGAAAAGAGCCTGCAATTACCCTGAGAATAAGGAGAATATAGCCTACAGTGGCAGGAACAGGGGCATTATGGCTGGTACTTTGCTTACACTACAACATGTGCTGTGTATAAAGGCCCTTTTATATGCAAAGATAATTGCTTAAACAGTGGGACAACTGAATGAATTTCCCTCATTAGCTGAAGTAAACTTTGTAGAAGGAGAACTAGTTGTTTTCTCAGGTGTGTGTCTGTTTATGCGAGGGGTTATCTGGCCAGCAAGATTCCATTGTCTTCTTCTGGCAGAGAAAACAATGTACTCATTATGTATGCAAGGCAAACACAATGAGTACATTGTTTAGTCGTCAAGACGGTCAAAATATTGAACGATTGCCATATAAATGGAGTAAATTTTGAACAGCCTGGCGACTATTTTTATGTTGGCTAAAGACCAGAGCTAAACAACAAGTGAATAAATAGTGCATGACTGCCTGCATTTACATGTAACGATTATCAATCACTTTCGTCCATTTGAATGAATTTTGAACGATGTTCCTTGCGTGTCAAAGGGCCTTAAGTCTTTCCGATTTCTGATTTCTTCCATTGCTGCACATAATAAATCTGAGGATCTGAATAGTGGTTCCAGTCACATTCTTAGCAAATCCCAAATGTGTGAACATGGCCTAAGTCGGACAAAGAGTTGGACTAAGAGCTCCTTCACATGGGTGCATGTGCAATTCTGCACAACTCATTTGCGCTATGAATTATGTTTATGCATCAAGGCATATTTTCTTTTTGTGCAGGGACACAATCACGCCCCAGTTTAAAGGGCTATTTAGACTAATGAGTTTCAGATGTGTTCTTTTTCCCGTGAAATTGTACAGAATCTTGTGCACCTCCTTGCACATTAGCAATCATTTGCGCAACCCCCCATAGATTTCTATGGGAACGCCTGCACATAAGTAGAGTATGCTGCGGGTTTTTTTCCTTTAATACACACACAATTTGCGCGCTCAAAAAAAGGAGATGTTAGTGGAAATCAATAGGTTCTATACTCTGCGTATCGTTTGCTCAAATATGCAGAGAATAGATCACACTGATTTCAATGGGTTCAGTCACATTAAAAATAAATAAATCTTGTTATTAGTATAGCGCCACCTTGTTCTGCAGCGCCTTCAGTTAATTTATCTGTTACCCCCACCAAGCTGGGTTATCATTTTACCAACCTCAGAAGAATGGAAGGCTGAGTCAACCCTGAGCCGTCTACCTGAACCATGTGGAGATTGAACTTGCAACCTTCCTTATTTTATGCACACATTTTGGACGCGTGCAGGAAAAAAACCAAAACAATAGCACATACTTTATCTTTCTGGGTATTTGTGCAACAAAGCTCCCCATAGAAAAATCACTGAAAAAAGGGAAAATATAACAAAATCACAGAAAGAAAGTATGGCCAGGTTACTTACCAAAGTACTGGTGGAACATAGATGGGAAGGCAAAAACACCACCTCCCTAAGGGCTTATTCACACATCCGTATATCGGACAGGTTTTCACGCCCGGCCGATATACGGTGTTCCTTTCTGCAGTGAGAGAAGGCAGGCCAGGCCGGGAGCAGTGCACTGAGCTCCCGCCCTCTCGCCACTATTTGCAATGGGAGGACCGATATACGGACGTGTAAATAAACCCTTAGATGCAGACAGTTTAAGTGCTAGATGGAGGAGCTTATAACAGGTGCAAAGTGCAAACGAACAACTGTTCAAATGCCCTCCCTGCAATGAGGGGGGCACTATACGCCTGCATATAGATAAAGCATACAAAGGGTGTCAGGCTGATTGGAATGTGTAATACTCCATATAGATCCATGGCCCACAGCTTAAAGCTAAGTGGGCTGAACCGCATCCCAAAAGCAATCCACATGGGTGTTGCCCCCCCCCCGGGCTCCCCCAACACTTAAAGCCATATCGCATGTTACAGAAAATGTTGATAAATACTGATAAAAAACGAACATGCAGACAGCCAGAGCGCCAAATGGGGGAGAACTGCAAAGGTGCCATGCACTGAAAAGTAACCACTCCTGTCTTACAAAAAGGGGGGAGCGGCTGCTTAGCACGAAAACTGCACACAGATAAAAAAATACAAAGGAGCTAGGTGTAGTGCACAATACAGAGGTGTAGCCACCCACTCTTTTTAGGGTGGTCCTGTGAGCGGTTGTTCATCATCAGTACTTTGCCCCTGTTATAAGGTCTTCCATTTAGCATTTTGGCTATCTGCATCTAAGGGAGGTGGTGTATGTGCATTCCCATCCTCGCCCTACTAGTACTCTGGTAAGTTCCCCACAGAACTTAATGAGGATGCGTAAATGCACACACACAATATGCCAGTTTAAAGCCGCCCTAAACATAAAAAACTTTTACCCAATGCCTGTATCAAGTATATGAAAATTAAAAAAAAAAAAAAGAGTTGCCTCCCTAAAATTGTTGCTAGCCAAGCACTGCACAAAATCTTAAAACTACTTTACTATGTGCTACATCAAAAATCTGAGCTAATAAAGGAAAGTCACAAAAATACCCAAATGTCAATGCTCAGTAGAGTCTAGAAACAAGCAACCTCTATGCTTGTTTCTAGATTTTACTGAGCTATTACCCTACGTGTATTTTTGTGAATTTCTTTTATTGGTATGTTAGTAGTGTGAGGAGAGAATCCTTTTGAGCCTTCAGTGATTCACCTAACATTACTGCTAGTGTGTGTAGTCTTTAGGCTTCCTTCAAAAAGTGTATTACATTGTGGTCAATAATCGCGTGAATAAAGAGAAGCCGTGATCAATAGAGATGAGCGAGCAGCAAAATGCTCGGGTGCTCGTTACTCGGGACGAAATTATCGCGATGCTCAAGGGTTCGTTTCGAGTAACGAACCCCATTGAAGTCAATGGGCGACCCGAGCATTTTTGTATATCGCCGATGCTCGCTAAGGTTTCCATTTGTGAAAATCTGAGCAATTCAAGAAAGTGATGGGAACGACACAGCAACGGATAGGGCAGGCGAGGGGCTACATGTTGGGCTGCATCTCAAGTTCCCAGGTCCCACTATTAAGCCACAATAGTGGCAAGAGTGCCCCCCCCCCCTCCCAACAACTTTTACTTCTGAAAAGCCCTCATTAGCAATGCATACCTTAGCTAAGCACCACACTACCTCCAACAAAGCACAATCACTGCCTGCATGACACTCCGCTGCCACTTCTCCTGGGTTACATGCTGCCAACCCCCCCCACACACACACACACACACACACGACGCAGTGTCCACAGCGCACACCAAAGTGTCCCTGCGCAGCCTTCAGCTGCCCTCATGCCACACCACCCTCATGTCTATTTATAAGTGCGTCTGCCATGAGGAGGAACCGCAGGCACACACTGCAGAGGGTTGGCACGGCTAGGCAGCGACCCTCTTTAAAAGGGGCGGGGCGATAGCCCACAATGCTGTACAGAAGCAATGAGAAATATAATCCTGTGCCACCGCCATCAGGAGCTACACACGTGGGCATAGCAATGGGGAACCTATGTGCCACACTCTATTCATTCTGTCAAGGTGTCTGCATGTCCCAGTCAGACCGCGGTTTTTTATAAATAGTCACAGGCAGGTACAACTCCGCAATGGGAATTCCGTGTGCACCCACAGCATGGGTGGCTCCCTGGAACCCACCGGCTGTACATAAATGTATCCCATTGCAGTGCCAATCACAGCTGAGGTAACGTCCGATTAAATGCAGGTGGGCTTCGGCCCACACTGCATGCCCCAGTCAGACTGGGGTTCTTTAGAAGTGGACACGTGCAGTTACAACTCCGTGTGGACCGACCGCATGGGTGGGTGCCAGGAAGCCACCGGTGGTACATAAATATATCCCATTGCATTGCCCATCACAGCTGAGGTAATGTCATGTTAAATGCAGGTGGGCTTCGGCCCACACTGCATGCCCCAGTCAGACTGGGGTTCTTTAGAAGTGGACACATGCAGTTACAACTCCGTGTGGACCGACAGCATGGGTGGGTGCCAGGAAGCCACCGGCGGTACATAAATATATCCCATTGCAGTGCCCATCACAGCTGAGGTAACGTCCGATTAAATGCAGGTGGGCTTTGGCCCACACTGCATGCCCCAGTCAGACTGGGGTTCTTTAGAAGTAGACACATGCAGTTACAACTCCCTGTGGACCCACAGCATGGGTGGCTCCCAGGAACCCACCGGCTGTACATAAATGTATCCCATTGCAGTGCCCATCACAGCTGAGGTAACGTCCGATTAAATGCAGGTGGGCTTCGGCCCACACTGCATGCCCCAGTCAGACTGGGGTTCTTTAGAAGTAGACACATGCAGTTACAACTCCCTGTGGACCCACAGCATGGGTGGCTCCCTGGAACCCACCGGCGGTACATAAATATATCCCATTGCAGTGCCCAGCACAGCTGATGTAACGTCAGCTTTAATGCAGGTGGGCAAAAAATTAATTGGATTACACTGTAGGCGACGGCCCCAAAAAATTGGTGTACCAACAGTACTAATGTACGTCAGAAAAATTGCCCATGCCCAACCAAGAGGGCAGGTGAAACCCATTAATCGCTTTGGTTAATGTGGCTTAATTTGTAACTAGGCCTGGAGGCAGCCCAGTTAAAATAAAAATTGGTTCAGGTGAAAGTTTCAACGCTTTAATGAGCATTGAAACGTATAAAAATTGTTTAGAAAAATTATATGACTGAGGCTTGTGGGCCTAAGAAAAATTGCCCGTTTGGCGTGATTACGTCAGGTTTCAGGAGGAGGAGCAGGAGGAGGAGGATGAATATTATACACAGATTGATGAAGCTAAAAGGTCCACGTTTTTGATGGTAATAGAGAACAATGCTTCCATCAGCGGGTGCAGCCTACGTATTGTTTAGGTATCGCTGCTGTCCGCTGGTGGAGAAGAGAAGTCTGGGGAAATCCAGGCTTTGTTCATCTTGATGAGTGTAAGCCTGTCGGCACTGTCGGTTGACAGGCGGGTACGCTTATCTGTGATGATTCCCCCAGCCGCACTAAACACCCTCTCTGACAAGACGCTAGCCGCAGGACAAGCAAGCACCTCCAGGGCATACAGCGCTAGTTCAGGCCACGTGTCCAGCTTCGACACCCAGCAGTTGTAGGGGGCAGAGGCGTGACGTACTCCCTCACCATCCTTTTACAGTGCTCCCGCCGACTCAGCCTTGACTGGGGAGCGGTGACACAGTCTTGCTGGGGAGCCAGAAAGCTGTCCAAGGCCTTAGAGAGTGTTACCCTGCCTGTGCTGTACATGCTGCCTGATCTCTGCGCCTCCCCTGCTACCTGGCCCTCGGAACTGCGCCTTCGGCCACTAGCGCTGTCGGATGGGAATTTTACCATCAGTTTGTCCGCCAGGGTCCTGTGGTATAGCATCACTCTTGAACCCCTTTCCTCTTCGGGTATGAGAGTGGAAAGGTTCTCCTTATACCGTGGGTCGAGCAGTGTGTACACCCAGTAATCCGTAGTGGCCAGAATGCGTGTAACGCGAGGGTCACTAGAAAGGCATCCTAACATGAAGTCAGCCATGTGTGCCAGAGTACCTGTACGCAACACATGGCTGTCCTCACTAGGAAGATCACTTTCAGGATCCTCCTCCTCCTCCTCAGGCCATACACGCTGAAAGGATGACAGGAAAGCAGCATGGGTACCCTCAGCATTGGGCCAAGCTGTCTCTTCCCCCTCCTCCTCATCCTCCTCATGCTCCTCCCCCTCCTCCTCAACGCGCTGAGATATAGACAGAAGGGTGCTCTGACTATCCAGCGACATAGTGTCTTCCCCCGCCTCTGTTTCCGAGCGCAAAGCGTCTGCCTTTATGCTTTGCAGGGAACTTCTCAAGAGGCATAGCAGAGGAATGGTGACGCTAATGATTGCAGCATCGCCGCTCACCATCTGGGTAGACTCCTCAAAGTTTCCAAGGACCTGGCAGATGTCTGCCAACCAGGCCCACTCTTCTGTAAAGAATTGAGGAGGCTGACTCCCACTGTGCCGCCCATGTTGGAGTTGGTATTCCACTATAGTTCTACGCTGCTCATAGAGCCTGGCCAACATGTGGAGCGTAGAGTTCCACTGTGTGGGCACGTCGCACAGCAGTCGGTGCACTGGCAGATGAAACCGATGTTGCAGGGTGCGCAGGGTGGCAGCGTCCGTGTCGGACTTGCGGAAATGTGCACGGAGCCGGCGCACCTTTCCGAGCAGGTCTGACAAGCGTGGGTAGCTTTTCAGAAAGCGCTGAACCACCAAATTAAAGACGTGGGCCAGGCATGGCACGTGCGTGAGGCTGCCGAGCTGCAGAGCCGCCACCAGGTTACGGCCGTTGTCACACACGACCATGCCCGGTTGGAGGCTCAGGGGCGCAAGCCAGCGATCGGTCTGCTGTGTCAGACCCTGCAGCAGTTCTTGGGCCGTGTGCCTCTTCTCTCCTAAGCTGAGTAGTTTCAGCACGGCCTGCTGACGCTTGCCCACAGCTGTGCTGCCACGCCGCGCGACACCGACTGCTGGCGACGTGCTGCTGCTGACACATCTTGATTGCGAGACAGAGGTTGCGTAGGAGGAGGAGGAGGAGGGTGGTTTAGTGGAGGAAGCATACACTGCCGCAGATACCACCACCGAGCTGGGGCCCGCAATTCTGGGGGTGGGTAGGACGTGAGCGGTCCCAGGCTCTGACTCTGTCCCAGCCTCCACTAAATTCATCCAATGTGCCGTCAGGGAGATATAGTGGCCCTGCCCGCCTGTGCTTGTCCACGTGTCCGTTGTTAAGTGGACCTTGCCAGTAACCGCATTGGTGAGGGCACGTACAATGTTGCGGGAGAGGTGGTCGTGCAGGGCTGGGACGGCACATCGGGAAAAGTAGTGGCGACTGGGAACTGAGTAGCGCGGGGCCGCCGCCGCCATCATACCTTTGAAAGCCTCCGTTTCCACAACGCTATACGGCAGCATCTCCAGGCTGATAAATTCGGCTATGTGCACGTTTAACGCTTGAGCGTGCGGGTGCGTGGCGGCATACTTGCGCTTGCGCTCCAACACTTGCGCTAGCGACGGCTGGACGGTGCGCTGAGAGACATTGGTGGATGGGGCCGAGCACAGCGGAGGTGAGGGTGTGCCTGTGTCCTGAGAGGGGGGTTGGATCTCAGTGGCAGGTTGGGGCACAGGGAGAGAGGCAGCGGTGCAAACCGGAGGCGGTGAACGGCCTTCGTCCCACCTTGTGGGGTGCTTGGCCATCATATGTCTGCGCATGCTGGTGGTGGTGAGGCTGGTGGTGGTGGCTCCCCGGCTGATCTTGGCGCGACAAAGGTTGCACACCACTGTTCTTCGGTCGTCTGCACTCTCAGTGAAAAACTGCCAGACCTTTGAGCACCTCGGCCTCTGCAGGGTGGCATGGCGCGAGGGGGCGCTTTGGGAAACGGTGGATTATTCGGTCTGGCCCTGCCTCTACCCCTGGCCACCGTACACTGCCTCTTCCAACCTGCCCTGCTGCTGCACTTGCCTCCCCCTCTGAAGACCTGTCCTCAGTAGGCATAGCAAACCAGGTGGGGTCAGTCACCTCATCGTCCTGCTGCTCTTCCTCCGAATCCTCTGTGCGCTCCTCCCTCGTACTTACTCCAATTACTACTAACTGAGTGATAGACAACTGTGTCTCATCGTCATCGTCCTCCTCACCCACTGAAAGCTCTTGAGACAGTTGCCGAAGTCCCCAGCCTCATCCCCCGGACCCCGGGAACTTTCCAAAGGTTGGGCATCTGTCACGACAAACTCCTGGGAGGATTCGGAACCATTGCTGCCCATTCTGGGCAGGGGCCCGAGAACAGTTCCTGGGAGTCTGCCTGCTCCTCAGAATGTGTCATTGTAATGGAGTGAGGAGGCTGGGAGGAAGGAGGAGCAGCAGCCTGAGGATTCAGAGTTGCAGCAGTGGACGCCGCAGAATTCTGGGTGGTCGATAGATTGCTGGATGCACTTTCTGCCATCCACGACAGGACCTGCTCACACTGCTCATTTTCTAATAAAGGTCTTGTTGTGGAATTCAATGTTCCGTCAATATGCTGTGAGGCTCCAAATCAGAGGTGGTTATGGCGGCCGCCGTGAGAAAGCAATGAAACACAGAGATCAGGCCTGTGTCTAGAAGCAATCTGTGTTTATTCTGTACATTGTCATTTCTTATACAAAAAATAGGAGTATCAGTAGGCATATCAGTAGGCGTATCAGTAGGCGTATCAGTGCAAAGGCTAGTGTTACAAAGTTCAATCTGTTATACTGAGGTCAAAGTACTAAGGTGGTGAATAATTGCGTTTTCTCAATAAACATGGCTTCTTTTGTTGGAATGTAGACTGACTGTCTAGTACCTTGATCCTTTATCACAATCTACATTTAATCACATGCCCTAGACAGCAGTTAATGATCGAAGCATTCCATTATCCTTTGATCATTGTAACGAGATTAACAAGATCTTGGAGACATGATGGACATTTAAGATTACACCTCTACTTAATGTAATTAAGTACTAACCTAAATGTACAAGCATTTATCAGAGCTTTTCATAGGACACAGAATAGAGTGTACAATTTAGGCCTAAAGCCTCCGGAAACGTATATCAAAGATACATACATATATAAATTAGTATGTTCATAACCCTCACAATCCCCCATTTAAAACAGTCCATCTTGAAAAGAGCCTTTGTTGTGGTTCTATCAAGGGTGCTAAGCCACCCCTGCCGGTCTTTCTATCCTCTTCGCCGGATCCCCACTGTTGTTGCTCTTTTACTCTTTTGACTGTTTTAACGATATCGTAGAGGGAGCGATTCCAGATAATTTGCTTGTCTCCGTATCCCACAGAATGTCCATAAGTTGCAAACACTCAAAAGAATGAACAAAAGAAACAGTATTAGTAATGGGTGAAACATAAAATCCATCATTTTTCCTGCTGTAGGTGACCATCCAGTAAAAATATCATACCAGTTATATTCTGTGTCTATCTGGATCTTATTACCTATGCTGACCAACTTATCTCCTATCCATATAGTTTGTTTTTCTAATTCCATAAGGGAGAGGTTAGTAACATCCAAATGCTTTTGAAGGTGTTCAGTGTCTTTCATTAGTCTTACAATTCTACCCAAGGATATAGTCAGATTTGACATAGGGATAGCATCTGGGTGCCAGTAATACTTTATTGCAGCTTCAGCATCTGGCAAAAAGATGTAAGTTTCTGTAAACCAATGTATCACCGATATGTTCTGTAAACATCCAGAAAATGGAGTGGTGAGATTATACATACTGGTGGTTTTAGTTTGGTTGGTAACAAAGCATATATATTGGGGGCCAACTTCTATCAGCATATGGAAAGACGCAGGTAGCACCGTCCAATCACATATGCTGACTGAAGGCTGCAGGAAACATGGCTCATATGCGGCTGTACTCCGTCCGCATACTAGGCCATCCAGTGTTTCTTCACAGTTCTCTATGCCATGGGTTTTATTTTCACTATCAATCATAGTACCTGTGAACTTGGGCAACCAATATTGGAAAGCATATAGAGGCGGTCCGAACACCACAGGTAGTACTACAAACTTACACATCAGGCTTGTGTCTTTTACATCATAAAAAGTCATTTCTCCAGTGCAATATTCATCAGAGCATTCTACACTATCAGCCCGGGGCCGTATCCAGGATGCTACTGGAATTACATTCTTGAAAATATTTCTCCACAATTTTTCATTATTTGTCATCAAATCTGACTGTGCTTTATCCTTCTCGTGAATCATATATACATATTGCAGGCTACATTGTGTATAGTTTATGAATTTACTCATATTTACAAACAAATCATTTTGAACCCCAAAACTCAGATTAAAAAGCGTTAATACATCCTTATTATATCCTAATGCAAGATGTTGGGGGAGGAATATGGAGGGCATCCATTGTGCCTGAATATTGACCAGATTAGACACATCTCTTCCTTCCCCTGCCATCTTATTTTTCATTACTTCTAAATCTATTGAATTTAAAACCCCTGTGCCTGCTCCTATTCCTCCAAGAAGAGTATCGTACCATTCTCTCTTCATTCTAGAGCATGATTTCATTACAGGGAAAGATATATTAAACTGCACTACGGTCCTCTGTTGTTTGGTTGAGACATTTTTACATGTATGGGGGAGCCTAACTAAATTGTCAGTGTGTACCACAGGGGTTGTTTCCAGGACGGTCAAAAGGTTTAACCACATTAGAGAGTTGGCTATAGGAGTACCATTAATGCACAGGAGAGTATATGTATCTTTTAAAGATATTGTCTGGTTTGTGCCTCCTCTTCCAACTTGGTCACCCTTACACATTAACGTTTTTGAAAGATGCTCATATGTGAACTGCTTATCTATATGAGCCACACATCCTTGGGTTAGTTTATAGCATGAGATATTTACTCTACTTATAATGTTTATCCAAGGATGCTCTCCTTCCTGTATGACATATGAACGACCTTTAAATTTATTGGAGGGGACATATAAGCCACTGGTCTCTCCTAGTGTAAAATTGGCTATTATGCACCTATGATTGCCTTCACATATGAACTCGTCTTGCTGTCTGGCTTTAGTTTTATTTGCCCAACCCCAGTAGCTTCTAACAACACCTCCTTCCTTAGGCCTCCTTCCCACGAACGGATTTCCGCCGCGTAATTCGCGGCGAAAATCCGCTGCGTTGCCCGCAGCTATTAGGTTCTATTGAACCTAATAGCACAATGCTCACGATGCGTAATTCCAGCGCGGAATTACGCACCGCGATTTCTCCCGTCCTCACCCGCAGCATGCTCTATTTTCTGCGGGTGAGGACGGGCTGTACGCACTGACGGCTTCCATTGCAGTCAATGGAAGCCGTCCGTTCACGCTATCTCCCGCTGTAACCAGCGGGAGATAGCGTGAAAAAACGCTTTCCCGCCCACCGCCGCGCGTCATCTGACGCCAAATGACGCGGCCGGCCGCGTCACGTGACACGGCCGGCCGCGTCACGTGACACGCTCGGTGACGCGGCGGTGGTGGGCGGTGACGGGCGGTGACGCGGCGGTGGTGGTCGGGGAAGCGATTTCACGCTATCTCCCGCAGGTAAGTATAGGGGCTCTGGGGGGCGCCGTGACGGGCTTCACTGCGTAATATTACGCGGCGGACCCCGTCACGCTCGTGGGAAGGAGGCCTTAGTTTGTGCCAATTTCAACTTTCCCGCTGGCGTCAGGGTCCAGGCCCTGGCGATAAGCAGGAGAATTCCAAGCACCAGGAATAGTCTCATTTCTCTCATATTGTGGTTTCTTAACCTTTTTGCAATGTGAGGCATGTACCCAATTGGTTTTACCCTCTAGTTTGACGGCAGTACTGGTTGTGCGCAGCACTTGATACGGGCCGTCAAACCTTGGTTCCAATGTCCTCCTCACGTGTCTCTTTGTCACTACCCAATCTCCGGGCTGCAGATCATGCGTTCCTTCAAGAGAATTTGGATCTGGAATTGAAGAAAACACTTGATTGTGTGTTGCCTTTAGGCGTGCATTTAAGGACATAACATAGTCAGTTAGAGTACCATACTGGGCCTGCAGTACCTGTGGAAAGTACAGACCCAACCTGGGTGCACACCCAAACAAGATTTCATATGGTGATAATCCTGTTTTTCTGTTAGGCACATATCTGACTGAGAAAAGGGCCAATGGGAGGCACTCAGTCCATGGTTTGCCTGTTTCTTTCATTGCTTTCTGTATTTTTAGTTTTAGGGTACCATTCATCCTTTCTACCTTCCCACTACTTTGTGGATGATAAGGGGTGTGAAATGCTTGGGAAATACCCAGGGCAGACATGATGTGTTGCATTATTTCACCTGTGAAATGTGTACCCCTGTCTGACTCGATTACCTCTGGTACCCCATACCTGCAGACTACCTCATTCATGAGCTTCTTTGCTGTTGCCTGAGCAGTTGCCTTGGTGATGGTGTAGGCCTCAACCCAACCTGAGAAGATATCAACAACAACAAGCACATATTCATATTTCCCCACACGTGGGAGCTGAATATAGTCAATTTGCAATCTCTGAAATGGGTAGAGTGGCCTAGGCAAGTGTTTTTGCGGGACCTTTACTTTCTGTCCTGGGTTGCTCACGGCACAGATCATACAAGATTGGACAAATGATGCAGCAGTTACAGAGAACCCAGGGGCCACCCATTCTCTCTCAAGCGTCAGTAGCATAGCTGCCTTCGATAGGTGAGTCTTTCCATGGATCAGCTGGGCCATCATGGGGTACAGGGATCGTGGTAGGCAAGTTCTACTGACTGTTTGCCATACGCCACCCTGTTCTACTGCTCCCATATTAGTCCATTTATCTTTTTCTTCTTTGCTGGCTTGTGACTGTAATGTCTTTAGTACATCAATGTCCATATTTTTATCAAAGTCCAAATCATAGTCTCTGACTTGTGCGGTCAGTATCTTCTTTTCTTCTTTCTTCCATGGTTTGAGGGCCGCTGCCTTTGCTGTGAAGTCTGCGAGGGCGTTGCCTTTTGCTTCTGCAGTGTCGGCTTTAGTATGAGCTTTCACCTTTAGGATTGCTACTTTATCCGGTAGGAGTAGGGCTTTCATAAGGTTCTGTACTGCTGCACCATTCTTAATGGGTTGTCCTACAGAAGTTAAAAATTGTCTGGCCTTCCATATTGGGCCGTAATCATGAGCTATGCCAAATGCATACCTGGAATCAGTGTAAACGTTTGCTGTTTTACCTTCTGCCACTCTACACGCCTCAGTGAGGGCCTTCAATTCCGCTTCTAGTGCTGAGACATGCGGAGGCAGAGCTTCTGCTTTTAGGACATCATGTTGTGTGACTACTGCATACCGGGTATGGAATCGGCCATCCTCACCTTGGTACCGTGAACCATCTACAAAAAGCTCAAAATGTGCATTGTCAATAGGCGTTTCAGTAACTGATTCAAAACCTGCAGTTTCTTGCTGCATCAATTCTAGACAATCATGCTGGTGTTTTGAATCAAATAAATCAGAATCATGCTGTACAGAATTTAAAAATAACTGATCTGCAGTACCCAAATCCCCCACCCCCCCATTTGAATCGGGATACTCGATTGGAAGAAGAGTAGCCGGGTTCAAGGTAGTGCACCGTTGGAAGGAGATGTTAGGAGGCATGAGCAAGGCACATTGTAACCTTATTTGACGAGCTAAAGACAGGTGTTTAGGTTGTACTTGAGTGAGTATACTCTGGATGTCATGAGGGGTGAGAACCACTAGGGGGTAGTCCAGGACCAACTCAGAAGATTTGTCAACCATTGCTTGTACTGCTGCTACCGCACGGACACAGGAGGGGGCTCCTCGGGCCACCGGATCCAATCTCATGGAGTAATACCCAAGTGGCCGTGGACGTCCTCCATGTTTTTGTGTCAACACTGCCGTCGCATGACCAGAAAGTTCAGTGCAGAAGAGAGTGAAAGGTAGAGTGTAATTAGGAATTCCCAGTGCTGGAGAACTGAGAATAGAGAGTTTTAGTGTATGGAAATTGTCAGTTGCTTCAGGAGTGAGAGAGAAAGGAACACTTGGAAGACAATCATAGAGTGGTTGCATCAGGGATGAGGCAGAACGGATCCAAGGACGGCAGTATGAGACAAGCCCCAAAAAGGTGCGGAGTTTGGCAGCAGAAGAAGGTACAGAAATGGCTTGAACTGCAGCTTTTCGTTCTTCTGTGAGATGTTTGGTTCCTTGAGCTAGGCAATGGCCTAGAAACACAACCTTTTGTTTGCAAAGCTGTAATTTTTCCTTTGAAGCCTTGCAGCCATTTTCTGCTAAAAATTTTAGAAGAGAAATGGATGCAGATTGACATGTTTTCAGATCCTCAGCACAAAGCAGAAGGTCATCAACATATTGCAACAGCACAGTTCCATCAGGCGGAATCCAGGCCTGCAAAACAGACTGGAGTGCCTGGGTGTACATGTTTGGAGAATTCTGCGCACCTTGTGGCAGGACGGTCCAAGCGTATTGTTTACCCTTGAAGGTAAAAGCAAAAAGGTACTGGCAAGCCGGATGGATCGGTACACTGAAAAACGCATTTGCAAGATCTATCACTGTAAAAAATGTCGCAGTGGGCGGGACTTGTGCTAAAAGCGTATGTGGATTTGGCACTACTGGGGTGTCAAGTACAGTTACTTTATTAATTTCCCGAAGATCATGTACCATGCGATAAACATCTGGTTGTCCCTTTTGTGTTTTCTTTTTAACTGGGAAGAGGGGAGTATTGGCTGGTGATGTTATTTCCCGTAGTGCCCCCATTTGAATTAAGTCTGTAATTTGTGGGCCTATAGAATCCTCTTGGGCCCTACCCAATGGATATTGTTTTACTTGGGGGGCTACGCATCCTGGTTTTAGTGTGACTACCATGGGTGTCACATTCATATGACCAATATCTGTTTTGGACTTGGCCCAGAGTTCCTGTGGAACTTCCTGTAATATTATTTCCTCTTCTGTAGTTAAGAGGAAAATTGGCTGTGGATCATCTAGAGAAGCCACCATCTGGCAAAATTGTTCTGCGTTTGTTTTTGCAAAATCAATCTGCACTGTTCCTTCTTCAGTAAACTGAATGGAAGCTGACAGGGCAGAGAGTATGTCTGTGCCCATAACTGACAGTGGAATATCATCACTCACCAATAGTTTTATTAAAACTGTCTGGTCTCTGAATTTTATGGGGAGAGGGTCTGTTTCCTGAAGTTTCTTAGGAACTCCTTCAAGACCTACAACAGTTTGAGCTGTATTTTGCCGGTATGCTGGAGGAATTAGGTGGCTTTGGATGACTGAGGTTGCTGCCCCTGTATCAACAAGGAAAGGAATTTCCTTATTGAGTACTTCCCCTTTAAGAAAAATGGCCACACCCTCTTTTACATTGCTCATGGGGAAGAAGGGCAGAGGGTCGCCGACTATTCAATCTTGGTTTTCTATTTCTCCCTTGGCGACTCGTGCTTTTGTGGGTTGTTCACTACCCCTCTGCTGGAGGAATTTTCTACACTCCCGTTTAAAGTGCCCAGGCTTACCACAGAAATGGCACTTAAGGTTATGTTTGGGATGGGTGCCCCGTTTTATTTTGTTCTCTCCTGTGCTGTATTGTGCTATCATAACAGAGCTATGTCCTTTTTTGATTTTTAAATTTAGTTCAATGCCCTTGGCTGCTTGCACCAGGCCTGCTGCTTCATATTGTCTCCACTCAGGCTTGTTATCCATGAGTTTAGACCTCAAGGGTTCTCGCAACCCCTCTACAAAGGCCATGCTAAGTACATGGTCACCCAATTCTTGTATGCCCCTATACCCCAGATCTGACCAACGTTGTTGAAGGCGGGCATAAAATTGCTCTACACTTTCATCCTTCTCTTGTGTGACATTAGAAAGAGACAGGGAGGATTCTTTTAATTTTTCTTTTGCCCAACGTTCTAGACCAATTAAAAATATCTTACCACTTTTTAATTCTCTATGTTTAATTTTATCCCAATCTGTGCCACAATAGTCTTTCACATAATTTAAAATTATAGTTCCCACTGCCTCCCCTGTTTTTAACATAATCAAAGGACCCAGATCAGCTGATGTTGCAGAGTATGTGTCTTGTATTTGTGCTATCTGTCTAAAGAAAGGCATAGGTCTGGTCATGGGGTCTGGTAATTGCTGTATAAGTGACATATGCTCTTGAGGTGTCCATGGTCTATATTTAACTTTTTGTGAGGTCATATCATATTGGCTCCTTCTGCCTTCCCCCTGTGTTACATCAGCTCCTATACCACTCTCCGCTCCCTGCATCTCCTCCTTGTCCTCTTCTCCATGCTTCCACTCACTAGCCTTGGATCTAGTGAGCATAGGCATAACCGGTTTGTGCCGAGGAGCTCCGCAAGCAGGGCAGCTCTCTCTCCAATCCGGGTTTTGTTGTCCACAATGCCAGCAGGTCCATCCCTCCTGTCCAGTGTTTGACCTTGGAGTGGATGGCTTGGCATAGGGTGGGGGAGACTGTTGGAATTGAGATGAAGGAGGGGGTGGAGGTGGAAGAGGGAACTGACCTGGCAATGGGGGAGCATAATATATCTGTCCTTTGAATTCTTTTCTCTGATATCCTGCATCTTCTATATCTCTACTTGCCTTTTTCCAACTATTCAACATTTCCTGTAATCCATTATCTTTTGCCCACCCGGCCTGACTGTCTGAAAACCTTTCCCACTGCTGGAGATCTAATACTCCTGTCCCTTTATATCCTATGTGCTTAAACAATTTATCACATCCTCTACCAACTGCAGCTCTGCCTTCTCTTTCTTGTACAATTTCTTTAGCTGTCTTCCATACCTTATCCTCTTTACCAGCAGTATTGCCCATGGCTGGCGGTTTATGTACACCAAGAGGCTTATTATTTTATCCTTTCACACACATAAAACAATCCCCTGACCGTTGAAATATACAAACGGAACTGCAGGGGGCCCTGTCCAGAATCGTGGCCTTATTAGGGTCTCCTTTCAGCGTCACTGATCAGGTTCCTGTTAACACGGGACACAGAGATTTATATTTGCACCCCGGAGGTCAGGTTCCGTCGATCAGGTCAACTCATCAATCACTCACTCGTGCATAAACAGGCACACATAAAGACAAAAACATTTGAATGTCAGTTACTACTTTTTTAAGTGTCAGTACTTCCTCACTTGTCTGTAAGTGTCGGTACCTCCCAACCCTGCTTATTTTTCCCCCGTCTCAACTACTTCTCTTATACCTATAAGAGGCTCCCATCAGGGATTTTATCCCCTGAAAATTTTAGGCTTCCCTGGTACAATTTATACCATGCCTTCCAGAGATCGGCAAGAGGGTTTCATATTCTGTACACTGACCATGCAAAGTAACAAATAAAGACAATAACAGTTAAAGAACACCTGCACAGCATATTCAGCCCACCATATGAATTCTTAAAAAGCTTGAAGATTTATAAGAGGCATGCACTTCTTACCCCTCGGACAGGAAAGGAGCAGCCAAGAAGCACGGATAGATTGTGGTTTTTGTAAATCCGTGGTTCCGAGTGGCTCCTTATCCCATCTGGGTCCGGGGGGGTTTGAGGTGCAGGTGGTCCTCTTGTTCCTTCAAGCCCCACGTTCTGGGCACCAATTACTGTTGTGGAATTCAATGTTCCGTCAATATGCTGTGAGGCTCCAAATCAGAGGTGGTTATGGCGGCCGCCGTGAGAAAGCAATGAAACACAGAGATCAGGCCTGTGTCTAGAAGCAATCTGTGTTTATTCTGTACATTGTCATTTCTTATACAAAAAATAGAAGGAGTATCAGTAGGCGTATCAGTAGGCGTATCAGTAGGCGTATCAGTGCAAAGGCTAGTGTTACAAAGTTCAATCTGTTATACTGAGGTCAAAGTACTAAGGTGGTGAATAATTGCGTTTTCTCAATAAACATGGCTTCTTTTGTTGGAATGTAGACTGACTGTCTAGTACCTTGATCCTTTATCACAATCTACATTTAATCACATGCCCTAGACAGCAGTTAATGATCGAAGCATTCCATTATCCTTTGATCATTGTAACGAGATTAACAAGATCTTGGAGACATGATGGACATTTAAGATTACACCTCTACTTAATGTAATTAAGTACTAACCTAAATATACAAGCATTTATCAGAGCTTTTCATAGGACACAGAATAGAGTGTACAATTTAGGCCTAAAGCCTCCGGAAACGTATATCAAAGATACATACATATATAAATTAGTATGTTCATAACCCTCACAGTCTACCGCGTGGACCCATTAATTGTGAGATGAATGTGGGGACGCCAGAAACGTGCCTCTCTCCTAATCCCGCAGCAGTCGGCTGCGATACACCTGGATCAGGAGCTCGGCCTGTGCCCACACCCTGACTTGGGCCTCCGCGTCCTAGCCCGCGTCCACGTCCTCTAGGCCTACCCCTACCCCTCAGCATGCTGTATTACCAGTAGTGCAGAAACAGAACGCTGTAATTAAATGTGCCGCTTATTGGCCTGTGGTTGGAGGCTGACTTCACTTACGGAACGCACAGCAGAGCCAGGAAACAATTTTGCGCACGCCTGTAGGGAGCTAGTGGAATTCACAGCGCAGAAGCAGTCAAGTGGACAAAGGCCAGTAGTAGGCCTTAAGTATTTTGCTTCTATTTTTAAAAAATGCTGAGCTGATACAGCAGACAGATACTGTAGGCAGCGTATAATATTATGTATACTGTTTCCCTCTGGCGGGATGACGGCGATCATGTAACAGAGACAGCAGATCCAGGAAACAATTTTGTGCAAGCCTGCTGTAACGCTTAGCTGCGTATTAATTAGGACTACTACCCCCAGCAGATAGATACTGTAGGCAGCGTATAATATTATGTATACTGCTTCCCTCTAGCGGGATGACGGCGATCATGTAACAGAGACAGCAGATCCAGGAAACAATTTTGCGCAAGCCTGCTGTAACGCTTAGCTGCGTATTAATTAGGACTACTACCCCCAGCAGACAGATACTGTAGGCAGCGTATAATATTATGTATACTCTTTCCCTCTGGCAGGATGATGGCGATCATGTAACAGAGACAGCAGATCCAGGAAACAATTTTGCGCAAACCTGCTGTAACGCTTAGCTGCGTATTAATTAAGACTACTACCCCCAGCAGATAGATACTGTAGGCAGCGTATAATATTATGTATACTCTTTCCCTCTGGCGGGATGACAGTGCTGATGTAACAGACAGCAGATCCAGGAAACAATTTTGCGCAAGCCTGCTGTAACGCTTAGCTGCGTATTAATTAGGACTACTACCCCCAGCAGATAGATACTGTAGGCAGCGTATAATATTATGTATACTCTTTCCCTCTGGTGGGATGACAGCGCTGATGTAACAGAGACAGCAGATCCAGGAAACAATTTTGCGCAAGCCTGCTGTAACGCTTAGCTGCGTATTAATTAGGACTACTACCCCCAGCAGATAGATACTGTAGGCAGCGTATAATATTATGTATACTCTTGCCCTCTGGCGGGATGACAGCGCTGATGTAACAGAGACAGCAGATCCAGGAAACAATTTTGCGCAAGCCTGCTGTAACGCTTAGCTGCGTATTAATTAGGACTACTACCCCCAGCAGATAGATACTGTAGGCAACGTATAATATTATGTATACTCTTTCCCTCTGGCGGGATGACGGCGATCATGTAACAGAGACAGCAGATCCAGGAAACAATTTTGCGCAAGCCTGCTGTAACGCTTAGCTGCGTATTAATTAGGACTACTACCCCCAGCAGATAGATACTGTAGGCAGCGTATAATATTATGTATACTCTTTCCCTCTGGCGGGATGACAGCGCTGATGTAACAGAGACAGCAGATCCAGGAAACAATTTTGCGCAAGCCTGCTGTAACGCTTAGCTGCGTATTAATTACAACTACTACCCCCAGCAGATAGATACTGTAGGCAGCGTATAATATTATGTATACTCTTTCCCTCTGGCGGGATGACAGCGCTGATGTAACAGAGACAGCAGATCCAGGAAACAATTTTGCGCAAGCCTGCTGTAACGCTTAGCTGCGTATTAATTAGGACTACTACCCCCAGCAGACATGCAGTAAACTGAAGACGGTCACAGGCAGCCCAAATATAGTATTTTTTCCCAATTTTTTGGAAAAAGCCCACTGCCTATATAGCCTGAGTATCTCTTTCCCTGCCTCACCAGTACTGGTCCTATACTCTGTACAATGACTGCAGACTGCGGACGCAATGCTCTGCACGGCCGATATACAAAAAAAAAAAAATTGTGCAACACTGCTAAAAGCAGCCTCAACAGTACTGCACACGGTCAGATGTGGCCCTAAGAAGGACCGTTGGGGTTCTTGAAGCCTACACTAACTCCCAACGCTCTCCCTATAGCAGCTCCGGCACCAGCAGCACTTTCCCTGATCTCTGTCAGAAAGCATCTGTGGCGAGTCGCGGGAGGGGCCGATTTATATACTCGGGTGACACCTGATCTCGCCAGCCACTCACTGCAGGGGGGTGGTATAGGGCTTGAACGTCGCAGGGGAAGTTGTAATGCCTTCCCTGTCTTTCTATTGGCCAGAAAAGCGCGCTAACGTCTCAGAGATGAAAGTGAAAGTAACTCGAACATCGCGTGGTACTCGTCACGAGTAACGAGCATCTCGAACACGCTAATACTCGAACGAGTATCAAGCTCGGACGAGTACGTTCGCTCATTTCTAGTGATCAAGTCCCGAGTTTAACTAGTATTTTCTTATCCATTCACACGGCCCGGTGTGACGTATTAGGGAAAAAATACGCCACAGCCCAGAAATCCCCTGCTCAGCATAAATCCTCAGAATGACTTCTTATGCCTAAATAGAGGCACCTGCAAGCTTTTACTGGCGTTGGATGCAGCTAAACTCCCTCCCCCTCCTTTTTCTTTTTTTGCTGCTCTCATAGTAGTCTATGGGAGCCACCAGTATATATCAGTCTAAGGGGCCCTGCACACTTGCGTTTTTCATGCGTATTTTTTTCACGCGATATCGCTGCGTTTTATTCACGCGATTGTCAAAAATTGCAAAGCACGGGGGGGCGTGGCCTGAAGGAGCTGATGGCGGCCGCATTTTGAGCTGCTCCGTGCTCTAGCCTATAATACCAGCAACTAAAAGCTTGCCGAGGAACATTTACAGCCAGCAAATAGGTGGAAACTGTCCCCGATCACAATGACATCTCGGAGGAGAGCGGGGAAAACAGCTCCGAAGCGCCTCACTGATTTCTATCCGGCGCGCGGGGCAGAAGGAGAGACAGCAGCGGAGCCGTCCTCTAGCAGCGCTGAGAGAGAAGGAGAGATGCCGGCATCAGGACAACCGGGACCAACTGAGAGCGGGAGCGGTAAGCTGAATACTCCTTACCCTGTCTCACAACTCCCAGTCCGCCCCAAAAACCTCTCACACAGTAGTGTCACCCCTGCAGTTAATGACACAGAGGGAAAGGAAATGTCGGCACCTCAGAGGGAAGAGGAGGAGGGGAGTGAAGCGGGAAAGCAGACGCCATCTTCCCCTCAATCACCAATACAGCATTCACCTGCACAAAGTGCAGAAAAAAGAAACTCCAGCTCCCCCAGCATTAGTCCAGAAAAGAGGCGCCCCAGAAGGGATTCCATTTACCCAATCCCAAACAGTCTCACACAGATTGTAAATGAGATTCCTGAAGACACAGACCCTCTCCTAAACATATCATGCTCAGACCAAACGGCCTCAGAATGTTTCATAAGAGACATGGTCTTAGCCCTGAAAGGCTCCATTAAAAAAGATTTCACAGAAATAAACGCAAAAATCTTTACCTCTTTAAATGATATAGAAGGAAGGGTCGACCATCTTGAAAACAAGACTGGGGAGATCACCAGCTCACATAATGATTTGATAGATGCCCACTACAAACTAGAAGAGGAGGTCGAGTTCCTAAAGAACAAAATGGCGGACATTGAAGATCGCAATCGACGCAATAACGTCAAATTCAGGGGAATCCCCGAATCCATTAAACCAGAGGAACTAGATGCGTTCGCACAAGATCTTATTAAAACCCTCCTTCCTACCTCCAAAAAAGAAGAACGTGTTTTAGATAGGATCCATAGGCTCCCCAAGCCAAAAAGCGTACCCGACAACGCACCAAGGGACGTGATCGCAAGAGTACACTTCTTCCTTACAAAAGACAACTTGATGAAGGCGGCAAGAAACATGAAAGTCCTTCCTCCCCCGTATAACCACATTAAGTTATTCGCAGATTTCTCCCAAACTACGATGCTAGCACGGAGAAAATTCCTTGAAATTACGAAAGTGTTGAGAGAAAACAACATCTCATACAGATGGGGCTTTCCTACTAAACTCTACATAAACAAAGATGGGACGACAACCACAGTCCTAACAAAAGAAGAGGGTACGCTCCTCCTGAAAAGATGGAACCTCCCAGCCCCTCAAGAACATAACCCACCACATGTTAACAGAGACTGGACCCGCAAACAAACAAATAAAACAAGCAGGGATAAAGCTCCACCTCGCTGAAAATACCCACAAGATAGAATTAAGTTTGGTTAACGTCCTCGAGCGGAAAGTTTAAGTTTTGGCCTTGAGCACAGGCTAACTTTGTACCCCAATCAAGACCTTCCTAAGGACTGAAAACCTAATCTAGGAAAGGTCCGTTCTTATCTTCCTAGTCTCACAAGTTGCGACTAACAACGGAAAATATGTGTTTATGCAACCAAGAAAATACCTTTACCCTTTGTTTATCTTACCAGTCCCACCCAAACCCCAGCCTTCTGGAAAAAAACATGAAACTTCAGTGCAGCATCCGTACTTGCCTATCCTTCGGAACAAGTAAGGAAATCTGGTCTATTAACCGAAACATCCTGTGCTTCCCAGGCCCAGCAAAGGACTCCCCAAATTAAAATGGAACTAAAATTGATATCCTTAAATGTCAAGGGCCTAAACTCCCCCTATAAAAGATCGGCTTTATGGAGAGAGACTATCTTATCTAAAGCAGATATCTTCTGTGCCCAAGAGACCCACCTGAACAAGAACAACTCGCCGAAAATCTGCCACCCCAAGTTCTCCAGATGTTTCCAAGCTAATGCAACGAAGAAAAAAGCAGGAGTTCTGATCGCAGTGAAAAACTCGGTGGACTTCCAGCTGATAGAAGAAATCCAGGACGGCGATGGTAGATATCTGATATTGATATGTAAAATTGATGGTTTCCTTGTCACCCTGGTCAATATCTATGTTCCTAACTCCAAACAAATCAGATTTTTGAGCAGAGTGACAAGAAAAATTAAGAAGGTCCAACAGGGATCATTATTAATTTGTGGGGATTTTAATGCGGTAGCAGACAGTACCCTAGACTCCAGCCATTTGAGGAAAAATAGAGGCATAAGCCTGGCCTCTTGGATTCATGATAATGATCTGTATGACATTTTTAGGGCCCTAAACGCTGGTACCAGGGAATATACATTCTATTCATTTAGACATGCATCTTCATCTAGAATAGACATGTTTTTGGGGGATTTCCAAATCTTAAACAAAACCCTTGAAGCCGCTATAGGAGTGACAACGTGGTCGGACCACGCTCCGATTTCATTGAAACTAAAACTAGGCCCACATGTACACTCCCCTAACTCTTGGAGGAATAACACCTTTCTCTTAAAGATCCCAAAGTTCCAAAATAAAATAAGAGAGGCTATAGAGGAATACTTTCACCACAATGACTCCCCAGATATATGCCGTTTCACACTGTGGAACGCGCATAAATCAGTTATCAGAGGCATTATGATCCAGCAGGGGTCTATATACAAAAAAGAAAAAAACAGACTTCTAAAAGACGCCACTGATAAATTAAAAAACCTAGAAAAAAACACTCATTCCAATCTTTCTCCCTCCGTGAGCAAAGATATTAGAGAAGCTAGATTAAATATCAGAAATATCCTGATTGACGAGCATGAAAAGAACCTAAAATACACCAAAACCACATATTACACAGAGGCCAACAAAAACACCAAATGGATGGCCAATAAGGTCAAGCAAAAAAGAACAAAAACAAAAATCCCCTTCCTATACGATCCCACCTCAAAATGTAAAATTTCCAACCCCAAAGCAATAGCAGAGGAGTTTAGAAAGTTCTATGAAGAACTTTACAATCTAGGCAAAGAACAATCTAACTACTCCCCTTCCGAAACAACCATCAACACCTTTCTCGCGTCACTACAACTACCTAAAATAACAGACTCCCAACTAAAAAAATTAAATTTACCCATCACCTACCAAGAAATCTTGCAAGTCATAAATAAAGCTAAATTAGATAAGACCCCAGGGCCCGACGGCTTCTCGAGCGAATATTTCAAAACTTATAAAAAGCAACTCATCCCCCATATGGAAAATATCTACAACAAAGCTATGCAAACAGGTACCCTACCGCCTGAAACGCTTCAGGCTACTATTGTCACCATCCCAAAGCCTGGTAAAGAACCGTCGAAGCCCGCAAATTTTAGACCCATATCTCTCCTAAACAATGATGCTAAAATGTACGCAAAAATTTTATCTCTAAGACTGCTTGAGGTTACCCCGGACCTCATTCATAGTGATCAGGTGGGTTTCGTCAAAGGCAGGCAGGCGTCAGACGCAACGCGTCGATTATTGGATATAATTTGGGAGGTGGAGAGCTCTCGAATGCCTTGTCTGCTCCTCACTTTGGACGCAGAGAAGGCATTCGACAGAATTCATTGGGGGTATGCCTTTTCCGCGCTGGAAAGTTTTGGCTTGGGAGGGAATATAATGTCGGCCATAAGGGCTCTTTACAGCTCGCCTTCGGCCCGAGTATTTACTAATGGTGTTATGTCTGATCCGTTCACTATTTCCAATGGAACCAGACAAGGGTGCCCTTTATTGCCGACACTGTTTATCCTTATTATAGAACCCTTGGCAGAAGCAATACGCTTATGCAACGAAATAAGAGGAGTCCCCATTGCAGGCAGAGAACAAAAAATAGGACTGTTTGCAGATGATATAGTGTTGATGCTCACGTCCCCTCTGGGATCCCTTAGAAAGGCCTCTCAGCTCCTGGAATTCTTTGGAGCTGTTTCCTACTACAAAATAAATCCAACAAAATCCAAAGTCCTCCCCATTAATATACACCCCAAACTACAAAACCTAATAAAGGAAGAGTTCCCATTTGAGTGGGACCCACTAGGTATCCAATACCTAGGCACGACAATCAACCTACCTCTAAACAAGGTATTGGAACAAAACTTGACGCAACTAAAAGAAAATATACAACAAGACATCTTCAGCTTCAACAAAACCGAATTAACATGGATGGGCAGGGTAGTGGTATACAAAATGATGATCTTGCCAAGGCTTCTATACTTGTTCAGAACGATCCCTCTAAAATGCAGCCCCAAGCTCTTAAAAGATTTGCAAAAACAATTAATGACATTTATCTGGAACAACAAGAGACCTAGGGTAGCAGCATCTATACTTTACTCCTCTAGGAAAGATGGAGGGCTAGGGGTGCCCAACATTATGGCCTACTACAATGCAAACATCATTCAACAACTGAGAGCCTGGAGCATCCCACAACCAGGTATCAGCTGGCCGTCCATAGAGCAAAATTCCATAGGAAATAAAAAATTAATAAACTTACTATTAGCCTCAAGTTTAAAAATAAAACCAGTCCCGATCCAGAGCCCGGTAATACGAAATTCTATTGAGATCTGGAAAGGACTGCTCCACTCCTTAGCAGACCACTCCCCCAAAATAGAAGTCCCCCTTCCTCTTGAGGTCATTGACTTCGACCCAGATATTCACAACACAAAGAACTGGAGAGCAAAAGGCATCAAGGCCATCTCTGACTTAGCTGAAGGGAAGAGCATGAGTTCTTTCAATTATCTCCAAAAGAAATTTGGGCTACAAAGCGGAGATTTTCTTTTATATTCCCAGCTGAAAAGCAGATGGCCAATTCTAGCCGAAGGCACCATTTTCTTACCCAGATTTTTACACAACCTCCTCTTCAACTCTGCTCACCGGAAAATCCCGTTAAGGGAAATATACGACATTTTCTGCAGAGTTAAAAGTATGGGATTGAACCAAAATAAGAAGGCCCACATCCTTAACTGGGAAAGAGATACGGGGACATCATTTACACTACAACAATGGTCGCAGGCCCTGATTTGGGCAAATAAGGCATCTATGTGTGCACCCCTATTAGAGGTACACTACAAACTAATCACACGCTGGTATAGGTCCCCGGTGAGGCTAGCGGACTTCTTCCCAGAGACGTCTGACAGCTGTTGGAGGAGCTGTGGAGGGAGAGGTACACTTCTCCATATCTTTTGGAGCTGCCCCAAAATCAAGACATTGTGGAGAGACTTCCTGAGCCTTGTAAAAAAGATCACGGGAATCAGGATCCCCCCTAGGCCGGAAAATACCATATTATTATTAGGTTTAGAAAAAATACCGCAAGGAATAAGAAAATTAATAATTCACGGTCTTTTAGTTATTAAACTTCTAATTGCAAGGAACTGGCGATCCCATATAATCCCCTCTCTCTCATCTATAACCCAACTAATGTCTGATCATATGTCCATGGAAAGGATCCATGCGATTAGACAGAACAGATTACCAAGCTTTACAGAAACATGGGAACCCTGGAGAACACACTTTCACCCAGACCAGACAACGATAAATCTGATCTCATAAACACAGGGAAACCGGTCGCTAATTCGTTCTGAAGGAGAGTAAATATCAATGTATGTAGTATTTGAAGTAATTCTGAAGACAATGAAATTCATAAGCATCCTTATCCCCTCAACCCAACCCCTCTCCCTAACCCCCTCCCCCCACCTACCCTCCCTGATCTACCCTTGATCTCTCAACTCCCCCAGTTTGATACTAAACAGTTAAAGTTATATACAGTCTATCCAATTGAACTTATGTTTGTTATGCTAAACAAGACACTCATGATTGTTGTTATCTTGTTGTACAAGTGCAAAAAAAAAGAGAACAACAGATGTTTGAATGCTAATTTTTTTTTGTATAGAAACTGTATAACTATTCTCTAATAAAAACTTATTGAACAATAAAAATTGCAAAGCACCAACTTGCAATGCATTTTTAACATTAGAAAGTCCCATTGACAATCGCGTTAAAAAGCGCAGCAATATCGCAGGGTTAAAAAAACACAAGTGGGTGTGAGCCCTAAAGATAGCACAAAACCTATCTTCTCCAGCAGCGTATAAATTCGGTTGCCGATTTCGGTCACCTATGCCCTATCTTTTCTCCTTGGGGAAAGAAGCAGAGTTGCGCAGTAGATGCACCATTGCTCCATTCATTTAAATATGTGAGCCAGAGATTGCTGAGTACTTTGCTTCCTGCTTTGCAGTCTCACGCACTCTCATTGAAATGAACAGAGCAGTTGTCCTAGCAGTTGGACCCCCACAGATCTATTAGTTTTCACTCATCTAGCAAGTGGATGGGTGAAAACTTGAAAAAAAACTTTTGGTCTCTTTAGGCCCAATGTCCACAGGCAAATTAAAAATATCAAATCTGCGCGGGTGTCCCGCACAAGTAATCCACTCCCATAGGAATGCATTGGACACCCCCAGGAAATTAAATACCTGCAGATGTCATTTTTCCCTGGGGCGCAGATCGCACGTGCGGGAAAACATCAAAAAGAAAAGAAAATGTGCCTGCGTGCCGCGCACATCCGCCTGGCCGAAGAAAGAAGATCGGGCCGCGACGGAGGGTAGATTTGCAGCGTCCGGACAGGTGAGTATATTTTATTTTCAGGCCTCATGTCTGCGGGAAAGGAGGGACCTGCTGTGGGATTCTGCATGGAGAATCCGTGCGGGCCCGAATTTCCCCGTGGACATGAGGCCTTACAGTACCTTGCCAAAGTATTTACCCCTCTTGATATTTTGTTTTGTTGCATTGTAGCTTGGAATTAAAATGGATTATAGTGATGGACCTAACAAAAATAATCAAACTGTTACAGTGGAATGAAAAAAAAAGCGTTAACAAAATATATTTGGCGCCCCTTCAGAGTTATCTATGGTGTCTATGTTGAGTCTCCAATTAATGCCCTCCTTATCTGGTCTGAGTTTTGGTGTGCGGCCTACTCTTGTCAGATTTGTAATATTCTTTCCATTGTGTTATAATTAGAGATGAGCGAGCGTACTCGGAAAAGCACTACTCACTCGAGTAATTTGCTTTATCCGAGTATCGCTGTGCTCGTCCCTGAAGATTCGGGTGCCGGCACGGAGCGGGGAGCTGCAGGGGAGAGCGGGGAGGAACGGAGGGGAGATCTTTCTCTCCCTCTCTCCCGCCCGCTCTCCCCTGCTCCCCACTGCGACTCACCTGTCAGCCGCAGCGGCACCCGAATCTTCAGGGACGAGCACAACGATACTCGGATAAAGCAAATTACTCGAGCGAGTAGTGCTTTTCCGAGTACGCTCGCTCATCTCTAGTTATAATAGATTCAGCACCACGTGCTAGGTGCAAACGATGCAAGATCTCCCATTGAAAACAATGGGAGAGACTCCGCGAACCTCTGCTGCAGCTGACAGTCGCAGCGGAGAATTGATACATGCCTGAGGTGATGTGAGGCTGTTTTGACATCAAAATGCCTCACGTCCATGGGGAATTCACATGGTGGGGAGCGCGATATGGGGCCGTGATTCAAGGCCCTATATAACGCACGCAAATGTGAAGTTAGCCTAAGGGTATGTTCACACTGAGGAATTGTGGTGGAATTTTTCACTGCAATTTCTATCTACAAAAATAATCGTCAAAATCCATAGATTTTTGCTGCCAATGAGCCAAATTCTTGTGCGGAATTCCAATACGGAAACACAATTTTATCGCATCGGAATGTGGCACGACAATTTTTCCCATTCACAGAGCTAAATCTGCACTCAGATCCACTTAAAAAAAAAACAGCAGAAAGTGTCCCCTGCGCAAAAAAAACCCTGCCCTGCGGGCACAAAAAGTTCCATGAGATATGTCAATGCACGCAAGTCTACCATTTTGTTTAAGCCCATACACACCGATGCAAGGTGTTTTACATTTAATTCAAAAGAATGAAGTTCATAGATTTTAAATTCGCACCGCATATCGGTTATATCGGTTCTGCTGGAGATTTTGTATTTCAGCACCACACGGGTGAGATTTTTAATAAACACACATTTTTAATATCTTATCCACAAAAGATATTCCTCAGCAAATTCTGCTGCATTTCTCCCCTGTGTGACCATACCCCTAAAGAGGACCTATCAGTGTATAAAGTGTGCATGGCAGGTTCCATTGCTCTGCAGCCGTGTCTCCACTGGCTCTATCCCCATATGAGCTCTCCTATGCAAATGAGGGAGAGTACAAAAAAAGGGGGGGGGATAGAGTCAGCGAGGCTGCGGTTGCAGAGCAAATGGGCAGGCCCAACTGACAGGTACTTTAGTCAAAACATGTTGGCCTTTAACTAAAATATATGAATGCTTCCACACTAGCACATAGTACCTAGAACATAGCAATCCTTCTTGTAGGTGAGTGTGCATGTCCTTATCCCCTCTTCCCACACTAGTATGAGGCCTTTGCAATAGTACGTAAGTAGAACACTTTTTCAACTGCTTACAAAATGATTTTCAAGAATGTTTTTCTGACTCCGCTTGCTCAACTGAACCTACCACATGTACCACTACCAATATCTGCCACCGAGTAAAAACCATGGCAAAAAACAGCTTTGTTGAAGTAACTGTTCTAGGAAGTGTCACTAGAAGTCACTGCTTCTATGGAAATCAGTGGCTGTTTTTTCAGCAATTTCAATATTGGGTTTCTTACCTATTAAAATCAAGGGAGAGAAACCACATCAAAATTGTGACACATTAGGGTCAGGAAGGGTAACGTTTCTCCTTATGGAGAGCACCTAGGAGGTTAGTGAGGAGACTTATAAGGCCATTTATGCTCCACTGGGAAATATGCAAATAGGGAAGCTGGAACAATGGCTCTACGGCGCCACCAATGCGAAGGCAACATTCCTGCAAGTCAATTTCAGACTTTATACAAGTCTTTATAAGAATGACTGTGAATTAAGCCAGAATCCATACACAGACAGCTGTTTTAGAGTTTTGCCCCTCAATAGTGTGCAGTGGGATTTTGGCTTGACTGGTTTCGAGGCCAATGACGTGGGTCGGGAAGGATATTGTTTTCCTTAAGAACACCTTAGAAGGCATTGTGACTAGAGATGAGCGAGCACCAAAATGCTCGGGTGCTCGTTACTCGAGACAAAATTTTTGCGATGCTCGAGGGTTCGTTTCGAGTAACGAACCCCATTGAAGTCAATGGGCGACTCGAGCAATTTTGTATATCGCCGATGCTCGCTAAGGTTTTCATTTGTGAAAATCGGGGCAATTCAAGAAAGTGATGGGAACGACACAGAAACGGATAGGGCAGGTGAGGGGCTACATGTTGGGCTGCATATGAAGTTCACAGGTCCCACTATTAAGCCACAATAGCAGCAAGAGTGGGCCCCCGCCCAACAACTTTTACATCTGAGAAGTCCTCATTAGCAATGCATACCTTAGCTAAGCACCACACTACCTCCAACAAAGCACAATCACTGCCTGCATGACACTCCGCTGCCACTTCTCCTGGGTTACATGCTGCCAAATCCCCCCCCCCCCACGACCCAGTGTCCACAGCGCGCACCAAACTGTCCCTGCCCAGCCTTCAGCTGCCCTCATGCCACGCCACCCTCATGTCTATTTATAAGTGCGTCTGCCACAGGAAAAGCAGGCACACACTGCAGAGGGTTGGCACGGCTAGGCAACGACCCTCTTTAAAAGGGGCGGGGCGATAGCCCACAATGCTGTACAGAAGCAATGAGAAATCCAATCCTGTGCCACCTCCATCTGGAGCTGCACACGTGGGCATAGCAATGGGGAACCTATGTGCCACACACTATTCATTCTGTCAAGGTGTCTGCATGCCCCAGTCAGACCGCGTTTTTTTATAAATAGTCACAGGCAGGTACAACTCCGCAATGGGAATTCCGTGTGCACCCACAGCATGGGTGGCTCCCTGGAACCCACCCGCTGTACATAAATGTATCCCATTGCAGTGCCCTGGGCAGCAGAGCTAACGACAGATGAAATGCAGGTGGGCTTCGGCCCACACTGCATGCCCCAGTCAGACTGGGGTTCTTTAGAAGTGGACACAGATGCATTTACAACTCCCTGTGGACCCACAGCATGGGTGGCTCCCTGGAACCCACCGGCGGTACATAAAAATATCCCATTGCATTGCCCATCACAGCTGAGGTAGTAATGTCATGTTTAATGCAGGTGGGCTTCAGCCCACACTGCATGCCCCAGTCAGACTGGGGTTCTTTAGAAGTAGACACATGCAGTTACAACTCCCTGTGGACCCACAGCATGGGTGGGTGCCAGGAAGCCACCGGCGGTACATAAAAATATCCCATTGCATTGCCCATCACAGCTGATGTTACGCCAGCTGTAATGCAGGTGGGCAAAAAATTAATTGGATTACACTGTAGGCGAGGGCCCACAAAAATTGGTGTACCAACAGTACTAATGTACCTGAGAAAAATTGCCCATGCCCAACCGAGAGGGCAGGTGAAACCCATTAATCGCTTTGGTTTATGTGGCTTAATTGGTAACTAGGCCTGGAGGCAGCCCAATTAAAATAAAAATTGGTTGAGGTGAAAGTTTCAATGCTTTAATGAGCATTGAAACGTATAAAAATTGTTTAGAAAAATTATATGACTGAGCCTTGTGGGCCTAAGAAAAATTGCACGTTCAGCGTGATTACGTCAGGTTTCAGGAGGAGGAGCAGGAGGAGGAGGATGAATATTATACACAGATTGATGAAGCAAAAAGGTCCCCGTTTTGGATGGTTATAGAGAACGATGCTTCCATCCGCGGGTGCAGCCTACGTATTGTTTATGTATCGCTGCTGTCCGCTGGTGGAGAAGAGAAGTCTGGGGAAATCCAGGCTTTGTTCATCTTGATGAGTGTAAGCCTGTCGGCACTGTCGGTTGACAGGCGGGTACGCTTATCTGTGATGATTCCCCCAGCTGCACTAAACACCCTCTCTGACAAGATGCTAGCCGCAGGACAAGCAAGCACCTCCAGGGCATACAGCGCGAGTTCAGGCCACGTGTCCAGCTTCAAGACCCAGTAGTTGTAGGTGGCAGAGGCGTCACCGAGGACGGTCGTGCGATCGGCTACGTACTCCCTCACCATCCTTTTACAGTGCTCCCGCCAACTCAGCCTTGACTGGGGAGCGGTGACACAGTCTTGCTGGGGAGCCATAAAGCTGTCAAAGGCCTTAGAGAGTGTTCCCCTGCCTGCGCTGTACATGCTGCCTGATCTCTGCGCCTCCCCTGCTACCTGGGCCGCGGAAATGCGCCTTCGGCCACTAGCGCTGTCGGATGGGAAGTTTACCATCAGTTTGTCCACCAGCGCCCTGTGGTATAGCATCATTCTCGAACCCCTTTCCTCTTCAGGAATGAGAGTGGAAAGGCTCTCCTTATACCGTGGGTCGAGCAGTGTGTACACCCAGTACTCCGTAGTGGCCAGAATGAGTGTAACGCGAGGGTCACGAGAAAGGCATCCTAACATGAAGTCAGCCATGTGTGCCAGGGTACCTGTACGCAACACATGGCTGTCCTCACTAGGAAGATCACTTTCAGGCTCCTCCTCCTTCTCCTCCTCTGGCCATACACGCTGAAAGGATGACAGCCAAGCTGCATCTGTACCCTCAGCAGTGGGCCAAGCTGTCTCTTCCCCCTCCTCCTCATGCTCCTCCCCCTCCTCCTCAACGCGCTGAGATATAGACATGAGGTTGCTCTGACTATCCAGCGACATACTGTCTTCCCCCGCCTCCGTTTCTGATTCCAAAGCGTCTGCCTTTATGCTTTGCAGGGAACTTCTCAAGAGGCATAGCAGAGGAATGGTGACGCTAATGATTGCAGCATCCCCGCTCACCATCTGGGTAGACTCCTCAAAGTTTCCAAGGACCTGGCAGATGGCTGCCAACCAGGCCCACTCTTCTGTAAATAATTGAGGAGGCTGACTCCCACTGCGCCGCCCATGTTGGAGTTGGTATTCCACTATAGCTCTACGCTGCTCATAGAGTCTGGCCAACATGTGGAGCGTAGAGTTCCACTGTGTGGGCACGTCGCACAGCAGTCGGTGCACTGGCAGATTAAACCGATGTTGCAGTGTCCGCAGGGTGGCAGCGTGCGTGTGGGATTTGCGGAAGTGTGCGCAGAGCTGGCGCACCTTTCCGAGCAGGTATGACAAGTGGGGGTAGCTTTTCAGAAAGCGCTGAACCACCAAATTAAACACATGGGCCAGGCATGGCACGTGCATGAGGCTGCCGAGCTGCAGAGCCGCCACCAGGTTACGGCCGTTGTCACACACGACCATGCCCGGTTGGAGGCTCAGCGGCGCAAGCCAGCGGTCGGTCTGCTCTGTCAGACCCTGCAGCAGTTCGTGGGCCGTGTGCCTCTTCTCTCCTAAGCTGAGTAGTTTCAGCACGGCCTGCTGACGCTTGCCCACCGCTGTGCTGCCACGCCGCGTGACACCGACTGCTGGCGACGCGCTGCTGCTGACACATCTTGATTGCGAGACAGAGGTTGCATAGGAGGAGGAGGAGGGTGGTTTAGTGGAGGAAGCATACACCCCCGCAGATACCACCACCGAGCTGGGGCACGCAATTCTGGGGGTGGGTAGGACGAGAGCGGTCCCAGGCTCTGACTCTGTCCCACCCTGCACTAAATTCACCCAATGTGCCGTCAGGGAGATATAGTGGCCCTGCCCGCCTGTGCTTGTCCACGTGTCTGTTGTTAAGTGGACCTTGCCACTAACCGCGTTGGTGAGTGCGCGTACAATGTTGCAGGAGACGTGGTCGTGCAGGCCTGGGACGGCACATCGGGAAAAGTAGTGCCGACTGCGAACCGAGTAGCGCGGGGCCGCCGCCGCCATCATGCTTTTGAAAGCCTCCGTTTCCACAAGCCTATACGGCAGCATCTCTAGGCTGATCAATTTTGCAATGTGCACGTTTAACGCTTGAGCGTGGCGTGGCGTCGTACTTACGCTTGCGCTCAAACAGTGGCGCTAGCGACGTCTGGACGCTACGCTGAGAGACATTGCTGGATGGGGCCGAGGACAGCGGAGGTGAGGGTGTGGGTGCAAGCCAGGAGACGGTACTGCCTGTGTCCTCAGAGGGGGGTTGGATCTCAGTGGCAGGTTGGGGCACAGGGGGAGAGGCAGTGGTGCAAACCGGAGGCGGTGAACAGGCATCGTCCCACCTTGTGGGGTGCTTGGCCATCATATGCCTGCGCATGCTGGTGGTGGTGCCTCCCCAGCTGATCTTGGCGCGACAAAGGTTGCACACCACTGTTCGTCGGTCGTCAGGTGTCTCTGTGAAAAACTGCCACACCGTAGAGCACCTTGACCTCTGCAGGGTGGCATGGCGCGAGGGGGCGCTTTGGGAACCAGTTGGTGGATTATTCGGTCTGGCCCTGCCTCTACCCCTGGCCACCGCACTGGCTCGGCCTGTGCCCACACCCTGACTTGGGTCTCCGCGTCCTCGCCCGCGTCCACGTCCTATAGGCCTACCCCTACTTCTCAGCATGGTGTATTAGCAGTAGTGCAGAAACAGAACGCTGTAATTAAATGTGCCGCTTATTGGCCTGTGGTTGGAGGCTGACTTCGTTTACGGAACGCCAGGAAATAATTTGGCGCACGCCTGCTGTAACACTTAGCTGCCTGCGTATGATTTTGTGGAAGTACTACACCCAGCACACACAGACCCAGAACACTGAGCAGCACAGTGACAGGCAGGCCAAATAGATTTTTCGCCCAATATTTTTTTGAAAAGGCCAACTGCGTATATTCAATCAATAATATATGTCTTCTGGCCCTGGAGTGTGTGACAGAACTAAAGAGTGTCGCACTGTTATTAACTGCAACAGAGCGGTGATTTCTGAGCCAGGAAATAATTTGGCGCACGCCTGCTGTAACATTTAGCTGCCTGCGTATTTATTTGTAGAACTACTACACCCAGCACACACGGACCCAGAACACTGAGCACAGTGACAGGCAGGCCAAATAGATTTTTTGCCCAATATTTTTTTGAAAAGGCCAACTGCGTATATTCAATCAATAATATATGTCTTCTGGCCCTGGAGTGTGTGACAGAACTAAAGAGTGTCGCACTGTTATTAACTGCAACAGAGCAGTGATTTCTGAGCCAGGAAATAATTTGGCGCACGCCTGCTGTAACACTTAGCTGCCTGCGTATTTATTTGTAGAACTACTACACCCAGCACACACAGACCCAGAACACTGAGCACAGTGACAGGCAGGCCAAATAGATTTTTTGCCCAATATTTTTTTGAAAAGGACCACTGCGTATATTCAGTCAATAATATATGTCTTCTGGCCCTGGAGTGTGTGACAGAACTAAAGAGTGTCGCACTGTTATTAACTGCAACAGAGCGGTGATTTCTGAGCCAGGAAATAATTTGGCGCACGCCTGCTGTAACACTTAGCTGCCTGCGTATGATTTTGTGGAAGTACTACACCCAGCACACACAAACCCAGAACACTGAGCAGCACAGTGACAGGCAGGCCAAATAGATTTTTTGCCCAATATTTTTTTGAAAAGGCCAACTGCGTATATTCAATCAATAATATATGTCTTCTGGCCCTGGAGTGTGTGACAGAACTAAAGAGTGTCGCACTGTTATTAACTGCAACAGAGCGGTGATTTCTGAGCCAGGAAATAATTTGGCGCACGCCTGCTGTAACACTTAGCTGCCTGCGTATTTATTTGTAGAACTACTACACCCAGCACACACGGACCCAGAACACTGAGCACAGTGACAGGCAGGCCAAATAGATTTTTTGCCCAATATTTTTTTGAAAAAGACCACTGCGTATATTCAGTCAATAATATATGTCTTCTGGCCCTGCCTACACAATTCTGTCCCTGGAGTGTGTCATAGAACTGCAGAGTGTTGCACTGTTATTAACTGCAACAGAGCGGTGATTTCAGAGCCAGGAAATAATTTGGCGCACGCCTGCTGTAACACTTAGCTGCCTGCGTATTTATTTGTAGAACTACTACACCCAGCACACACGGACCCAGAACACTGAGCACAATGACAGGCAGGCCAAATAGATTTTTTGCCCAAGATTTTTTAGAAAAGGCCCACTGCCTATATTCAATCAATAATATATGTCTTCTGGCCCTGCCTACACAATTCTGTCCCTGGAGTATTACTGCAGGGCGCAATGCTCTGCACGGCCAATATACCAAAAAGAAAAAAAAACGTGCAACACTGCAAAAAGCAGCCTCCACAGTACTGCACACGGTTAGATGTGGCCCTAAGAAGGACCGTTGGGGTTCTTGAAGCCTACAATCACTCCTAACACTCTCCCTGCCTAACCACCACTTCTGTCCCTGTAGTATTACTGCAGGGCGCAATGCTCTGCACGGCCGATATACAAAAAAAAAAAAAATGTGCAACACTGCAAAAAGCAGCCTCCACAGTACTGCACACGGTTAGATGTGGCCCTAAGAAGGACCGTTGGTGTTCTTGAAGCCTACACTAACTCCTAACACTCTCCCTATAGCAGCTCTGGCACCAACAGCACTGTCCCTCAGCTATTTCACAACGCATCTGAGGCGAGCCGCGGGAGGGGCCGATTTTTATACTCGGGTGACACCTGATCTCGCCAGCCACTCACTGCAGGGGGGTGGTATAGGGCTTGAACGTCGCAGGGGGAAGTTGTAATGCCTTCCCTGTCTTTCAATTGGCCAGAAAAGCACGCTAACGTCTCAGAGATGAAAGTGAAAGTAACCCGAACATCGCGTGGTGCTCGTTACGAGTAACGAGCATCTCGAACACGCTAATACTCGAACGAGTATCAAGCTCGGACGAGTACGTTCGCTCATCTCTAATTGTGACACATTAGGAACACAGCGTTTTTTTTGTTTTATCTTTTAAAGCAGCAATTCAGTACATTTTATGAATGCAAAGCTCATGAATGGGGTTCCCTTTCGCTTACATGTTACATTTGGCTGTCGCATTTTTTTTTTCAAGTCAATGATAAGCGAAAAGTGAATATTCTGTATACAATGAATGAACCTAAAATACAGAGTTAGCACGTGGAAACTATTGTTCCTGTACATTAATAGCCAATTCCTCCACCTTTAGCGACACATTATGCTTTGTATAAATAGATATCAGCATAGTACATTATTATGAACCCAGTTTTTTGCCAAATTGATTTAATTCATGTTTTATTGTTTTTTTTGTGCACGAACTACTTGTTTAAGATCCAGAATAAATAAGCGAAAAGTGATTGAAAAACAAAATCACTTCCAAACAGAAAGCCTGAATGGGGGCCAAAAAGAAAAGTGTGAACATGGCCTTAGGCCGCATTCACACAAATGTATTTGTGCAGCTTAATATGCATGAAAAATTTGCATGCAGAATAAGCAGTGAATTTAACCCATTGATTTAAAAAAATACGCATCATATTGTATTTTCTTGCACATTTGCACAGGGAAAGAGCACATATTGAACTAATTACACTAACTGCCCATTTCAGTGCATGGGAGGGTGGTTGTGTGTTTTTTTTCCGCATGGACGTGCAAAAAGTGCAGTAAAAGACGCACCTGCACGTGAAACTACGCGACGCCCATTGCGCAAATGCTCTTATGCCTGTGTGAAACCGGCCTTAAAGGTGTTGTCGAGTTGCAAGCCATTGATGGACTATCAATACTACAAATGATCTCTTAGGGTGCAGGGCTGTTACTGATTTTTCACTGGGGCCCAGAAGTTTCGATTTGTGTCTATGAATAGAACTGACGGGGCTGGGCCTCCTTTTTCCAACGCCCCACAGTGGCCACATCGGCTGCCTCTATGCTACTTACACCCATAGCTATTTCTTTTCTGAACTTTTTTAAGCAATTTCATGAATATTTTTAATGTTTTTTTACTTACATTAATTATTATACTACCTGTTCCCCTGAAAATAAGACATAGCATAATTTTCCAGGATTTTTGCGGATGCAAAATGATTTTTAAGGATTTTTGAGGAGGCTTGAAACCTAAGCCCTACTCCAAAATTAAGCCCTGCTTACAGTTAATTAAAAAAAGTCAATTTAAATAGTGTCCAGGTAGCTATATATGTAAAAAAGTTAAATCTTTTTGAGCAAAAATTAATATAAGACACTGTCTTATTTTCGAGGAAACAGGTATAATAGATGCAATTGCCATCTTTCCTCTTCTATAAACTATATTGATGGTTGGATCAAAGCTGAGTGAGACCGAGTGATCGCCTTACCCCCTAAAAGACGTAGAGTTACCACCCAGCAGCCCAGGCGACATTTGTTTGTATATTTCCACGATGGACAGACAGTCGCTGTGTATAAAAGATGGAGTTATGTAGGGCGCCATGTTTTACATGTCAGAATCAGCAGGGCACGGAGGTTATGGGATAGCACTAGACGTTTGCCGCCATGAATCTGCTATTGAACGGGACTTTAGAAGAGTAAATGTAACAAGATAGACTAAAGGAAAAACACTTCCAAATTATCCACGGCAGCAGGGGGATGTCTGAGAAGACATGTTACCAAGGCAACCGAGCCGGGGATAGTTGTAGACTCAAGGGAAAGAAGTGTGAGGCGGGCAAGAGAGAATTTATATTTAGCTGCTGGAATACACGGTAATTAGACCAAGCAGAAGGTTATATTTAGAAAGTCGTATTAATAAATGATTATAGGAAGGAAGTGCAATCATTATTTACAATATTGATCTGTGCGAGCCACATGCTGCAATATATTTCCTTCCCATTTCTTCCAGCTCCTGCAGTAGATCCTCAGAGACTACTGAGAATGACTTCCCTTTGCACTCTGTTCTGCTGCGTTAAAGCATATATATGACAAAGAGGAGAGAAAAATTACACGCGTGGTTTAGAACTGCCTATTTTTTATGCTTTGTGATTAAGACCTTTCACTTTCTTCGTAGATCAGTAGTTCTCAACCTTTTTAGCAAACGTTATCTCAGGGAAGCTCTACCACTGTAGGTTGGTTCCAGACACGATGGAAACATTTATCATGGTTGGCCACATCTACGCAGGATATGCCTCCCACGTTCTTTGCAATCTCTTACGCCCTTCATCTTTGTAAGACGATGTGCTCCAGCCAGCTCTGAGACTGAAGCCCAATGCGTTGGGGCAGTTGCTGCCGTTGTGGAGTGTGGCCCCTAAGCTTTTCTCCTTTGCAGGGGCCTATGGTCACCTT
>NC_089842.1:189579774-189584774 GCF_035609145.1 Eleutherodactylus coqui
CAAGTTAAAGTTTCAACGCTTTTAAGAGCATTGAAACGTATAAAAATTGTTTAGAAAAATTATATGAGTGAGCCTTGTGGCCCTAAGAAAAATTGCCCGTTCGGCGTGATTACGTGAGGTTTCAGGAGGAGGAGCAGGAGGAGGAGGAGGAGGAATATTATACACAGATTGATGAAGCAGAAATGTCCCCGTTTTGGATGGTGAGAGAGAACGATGCTTCCATCCGCGGGTGCATAATACGTATTGCTTAGGTATCGCTGCTGTCCGCTGGTGCAGAAGAGAAGTCTGGGGAAATCCAGGCTTTGTTCATCTTGATGAGTGTAAGCCTGTCGGCACTGTCGGTTGACAGGTGGGTACGCTTATCCGTGATGATTCCCCCAGCCACACTAAACACACTCTCTGACAAGACGCTAGCCGCAGGACAAGCAAGCACCTCCAGGGCATACAGCGCGAGTTCAGGCCACGTGTCCAGCTTCAACACCCAGTAGTTGTAGGGGGCAGAGGCGTCACGGAGGACGGTCGTGCGATCGGCTACGTACTCCCTCACCATCCTTTTACAGTGCTCCCGCCGACTCAGCCGTGACTGGGGAGCGGTGACACAGTCTTGCTGGGGAGCCATAAAGCTGGCAAAGGCCTTGGAGAATGTTCCCCTGCCTGCGCTGTACATGCTGCATGATCTCTGCGCCTCCCCTGCTACCTGGCCCTCGGAACTGCGCCTTCTGCCACTAGCGCTGTCGGATGGGAAGTTTACCATCAGTTTGTCCACCAGCGCCCTGTGGTATTGCATCATTCTCGAACCCCTTTCCTCTTCGGGAATGAGAGTGCAAAGGCTCTCCTTATACCGTGGGTCGAGCAGTGTGTACACCCAGTAATCCGTAGTGGCCAGAATACGTGTAACGCGAGGGTCACGAGAAAGGCATCCTAACATGAAGTCAGCCATGTGTGCCAGGGTACCTGTACGCAACACATGGCTGTCTTCACTAGGAAGATCACTTTCAGGATCCTCCTCCTCCTCCTCTTCCTCCTCCTCAGGCCATACACGCTGAAAGGATGACAGGCAAGCAGCATGGGTACCGTCAGCAGTGGGCCAAGCTATCTCTTCCCCCTCCTCCTCATCCTCCTCATGCTCCTCCTCCTCCTCCTGAACGCGCTGAGATATAGACAGGAGGGTGCTCTGACTATCCAGCGACATACTGTCTTCCCCTGGCTCTGTTTCCGAGCGCAAAGCGTCTGCCTTTATGCTTTGCAGGGAACTTCTCAAAATGCATAGCAGAGGAATGGTGACGCTAATGATTGCAGCATCGCCACTCACCACCTGGGTAGACTCCTCAAATTTTCCAAGGACCTGGCAGATGGCTGCCAACCAGGGCCACTCTTCTGTAAATAATTGAGAAGGCTGACTCACAATGCGCCGCGCAAGTTGGAGTTGGTATTCCACTATAGCTCTACGCTGCTCATAGAGTCTGGCCAACATGTGGAGCGTAGAGTTCCACTGTGTGGGCACGTCGCACAGCAGTCGGTGCACTGGCAGATTAAACCGATGTTGCAGTGTCCGCAGGGTGGCAGCGTGCGTGTGGGATTTGCGGAAATGTGCGCAGAGCTGGCGCACCTTTCCGAGCAGGTATGACAAGTGGGGGTAGCTTTTCAGAAAGCGCTGAACCACCAAATTAAACACATGGGCCAGGCATGGCACGTGCGTGAGGCTGCCGAGCTGCAGAGCCGCCACCAGCTTACGGCCGTTGTCACACACGACCATGCCCGGTTGGAGGCTCAGCGGCGCAAGCCAGCGGTCGGTCTGCTCTGTCAGACCCTGCAGCAGTTCGTGGGCCGTGTGCCTCTTCTCTCCTAAGCTGAGTAGTTTCAGCACGGCCTGCTGACGCTTGCCCACCGCTGTGCTGCCACGCCGCATTACACCGACTGCTGGCGACGTGCTGCTGACACATCTTGATTGCGAGACAGAGGTTGCGTTGGAGGAGGGGGAGGAGGAAGGTGCTTTAGTGGAGGAAGCATACACCGCCGCAGATACCACCACCGAGCTGGGGCCCGCAATTCTGGGGGTGGGTAGGACGTGAGCGGTCCCAGGCTCTGACTCTGTCCCAGCCTCCACTAAATTCACCCAATGTGCCGTCAGGGAGATATAGTGGCCCTGCCCACCTGTGCTTGTCCACGTGTCTGTTAAGTGGACCTTGGCAGTAACCGCGTTGGTGAGGGCGCGTACAATGTTGCGGGAGACGTGGTCGTGCAGGCCTGGGACGGCACATCGGGAAAAGTAGTGGCGACTGGGAACTGAGTAGCGCGGGGCCGCCGCCGCCATCATGCTTTTGAAAGCCTCCGTTTCCACAAGCCTATACGGCAGCATCTCTAGGCTGATCAATTTTGCAATGTGCACGTTTAACGCTTGAGCGCGCGGGTGCGTGGCGTCGTACTTGCGCTTGCGCTCAAACTGTGGCGCTAGCGACGTCTGGACGCTACGCTGAGAGACATTGCTGGATGGGGCCGAGGACAGCGGAGGTGAGGGTGTGGGTGCAGGCCAGGAGACGGTAGTGCCTGTGTCCTCAGAGGGGGGTTGGATCTCAGTGGCAGGTTGGGGCACAGGGGGGAGAGGCAGTGGTGCAAACTGGAGGCGGTGAACGGGCATCGTCCCACCTTGTGGGGTGCTTGGCCATCATATGCCTGCGCATGCTGTTGGTGGTGCCTCCCCAGCTGATCTTGGCGCGACAAAGGTTGCACACCACTGTTCGTCGGTCGTCAGGCGTCTCTGTGAAAAACTGCCACACCGTAGAGCACCTTGACCTGTGCAGGGTGGCATGGCGCGAGGGGGCGCTTTGGGAAACAGTTGGTGGATTATTCGGTCTGGCCCTGCCTCTACCCCTGGCCACCACACTGGCTCGGCCTGTGCCCACACCCTGACTTGGGCCTCCGCGTCCTCGTCCGCGTCCACGTCCTATAGGCCTACCCCTACCCCTCAGCATGGTGTATTACCAGTGATTTGATTTCCCAGGCAGGAAAGAAATTGGCGCAAGCCTGCAGCCAAAATAGAATTTTTTCCCTTGTTTTTCAAAGGACAAGCCACACTGCGTGTATTCAATGAATACTACTAAGTTTAATAACTGTGTTGTGGCCCTGCAAATGTGTCACAGAACTGCAGTGATGCAAAGTTATTGGCTCCAGCAGATCAGGGATTTCCCATGCAGGAAAAAAATTGGCGCAAGCCTGCAGTAAAACGTAGCTGGCTGCGTCAGATTTTTTTTAACGTTCTGCACGCAGCACACACGTACCCAGAGCCCTGAGGACTGTCAGAGGCAGGCGAAATAGAATTTTTTCCCTTGTTTTTCAAAGGACAAGCCACACTGCGTGTATTCAATGAATACTACTAAGTTTAATAACTGTGTTGTGGCCCTGCAAATGTGTCAGAGAACAGCAGTGATGCAAAGTTATTGGCTCCAGCAGATCAGGGATTTCCCATGCAGGAAAAAAATTGGCGCAAGCCTGCAGTAAAACGTAGCTGGCTGCGTCAGATTTTTTTAACGTTCTGCACGCAGCACAGACGTACCCAGAGCCCTGAGGACTGTCAGAGGCAGGCGAAATAGAATTTTTTCCCTTGTTTTTCAAAGGACAAGCCACACTGCGTGTATTCAATGAATACTACTAAGTTTAATAACTGTGTTGTGGCCCTGCAAATGTGTCAGAGAACTGCAGTGATGCAAAGTTATTGGCTCCAGCAGATCAGGGATTTCCCATGCAGGAAAAAAATTGGTGCAAGCCTGCAGCCAAAATAGAATTTTTTCCCTAGTTTTTCAAAGGACAAGCCACACTGCGTGTATTCAATGAATACTACTAAGTTTAATAACTGTGTTGTGGCCCTGCAAATGTGTCAGAGAACTGCAGTGATGCAAAGTTATTGGCTCCAGCAGATCAGGGATTTCCCATGCAGGAAAAAAATTGGCGCAAGCCTGCAGTAAAACGTAGCTGGCTTCGTCTGATTTTTTTTAACGTTCTGCACGCAGCACACACGTACCCAGAGCCCTGAGGACTGTCAGAGGCAGGCGAAATAGAATTTTTTCCCTTGTTTTTCAAAGGACAAGCCACACTGCGTGTATTCAATGAATACTACTAAGTTTAATAACTGTGTTGTGGCCCTGCAAATGTGTCAGAGAACTGCAGTGATGCAAAGTTATTGGCTACAGCAGATCAGGGATTTCCCATGCAGGAAAAAAATTGGCGCAAGCCTGCAGCCAAAATAGAATTTTTTCCCTAGTTTTTCAAAGGACAAGCCACACTGCGTGTATTCAATGAATACTACTAAGTTTAATAACTGTGTTGTGGCCCTGCAAATGTGTCAGAGAACTGCAGTGATGCAAAGTTATTGGCTACAGCAGATCAGGGATTTCCCATGCAGGAAAAAAATTGTCGCAAGCCTGCAGCCAAAATAGAATTTTTTCCCTAGTTTTTCAAAGGACAAGCCACACTGCGTGTATTCAATGAATACTACTAAGTTTAATAACTGTGTTGTGGCCCTGCAAATGTGTCAGAGAACTGCAGTGATGCAAAGTTATTGGCTACAGCAGATCAGGGATTTCCCATGCAGGAAAAAAATTGGCGCAAGCCTGCAGCCAAAATAGAATTTTTTCCCTAGTTTTTCAAAGGACAAGCCACACTGCGTGTATTCAATGAATACTACTAAGTTTAATAACTGTGTTGTGGCCCTGCAAATGTGTCAGAGAACTGCAGTGATGCAAAGTTATTGGCTACAGCAGATCAGGGATTTCCCATGCAGGAAAAAAATTGGCGCAAGCCTGCAGTAAAACGTAGCTGGCTGCGTCAGATTTTTTTTAACGTTCTGCACGCAGCACACACGTACCCAGAGCCCTGAGGACTGTCAGAGGCAGGCAAAATAGAATTTTTTCCCTTGTTTTTCAAAGGACAAGCCACACTGCGTGTATTCAATGAATACTACTAAGTTTAATAACTGTGTTGTGGCCCTGCAAATGTGTCAGAGA
>NC_089842.1:189594774-189599774 GCF_035609145.1 Eleutherodactylus coqui
TGCCCATCACAGCTGAGGTAATGTCGTGGTTAATGCAGGTGGGCTTCGGCCCACACTGCATGCCCCAGTCAGACTGGGGTTCTTTACAAGTGGACAGATGCAGTTACAACTCCGTGTGGACCCACAGCATGGTCGGCTCCCTGGAACCCACCGGCGGTACATAAATATATCCCATTGCAGTGCCCTACTCAGCAGAGCTAACGTCAGATACAATACAGGTGGGCTTCGGCCCACACTGCATGCCCCAGTCAGACTGGTAATATGTACCTTAACAGTAACCTCGTTGGTGGTAATGTGGTGGTGACTGTGGACCTGGTAGCGCGGTTTTATGTAGTTAATTTTCGGAATGTGGCCAGGATTAAGTGGGCCGTGGCGGGGGGATGGTGGTGGTGCTCTCTTGTTGTGTCGTTAAAGGTGAAATTCTTGGACTGCCACCAGACGGACCAATGCAAAGGTATTTGCCAAGAATGTTTTCATTGTTGGAGGAGGAGGGGGATGTTTTGGAGGCACTATGTGTCCTCTACACGTGTCCGTGGTTATATGCACCTTAACAGTAACAGCGTTGGTGGGAAATGGCCTCGCCGCCATCATGTCTTTGTGAAGCCTCTGTTTCCACACCCCAGTGACATACCATTAGCAGCGGTATAGGCAGAGCCCAGAATTATTAACATTTCAGCGGTAGCATTAGGGACAGGCCCCACTAACATATCACTAGCAGCAGTATAGGGGGAGCGCAGTCTTAGTTCCATTTCAGTAATAGTAGCACTCAAGACAGGCCCCAGTAACATTCCCATTGCAGCAGTTTAGGGAGATAACAGTCTCTTTCACATTTCAGTAGCTGCAGTATAGACAAGGCCCCAGTTACATTTATGTAGCTAAAGTGTAGGCCAACCCCACACACCTTTCTGTACCATGAGTGCAGGCGAAGAACATAGAAATTACTATGATTACACTGTAGGTGAGGGCCCAAAAAAATTGGTGTACCAACAGTACTAATGTATCTCAGAAAAAATTGGCCATGCCCAACCAAGATGGCAGGTGAAACCCATTAATCGCTTTGGTTAATGTGGCTTAAGTGGTAACTAGGCCTGGAGGCAGCCCAGTTTAACGAAAAATTGGTTCAAGTTAAAGGGGTTGTCCCGCGGCAGCAAGTGGGTCTATACACTTCTGTATGGCCATAATAATGCACTTTGTAATATACATTGTGCATTAATTATGAGCCATACAGAAGTTATAAAAAGTTTTATACTTACCTGCTCCGTTGCTGGCGTCCTCGTCTCCATGGTGCCGACTAATTTTCGCCCTCCGATGGCCAAATTAGCCGCGCTTGCGCAGTCCGGGTCTTCTCCTGTTCTCTATGGGGCTCCGTGTAGCTCCGTGTAGCTCCGCCCCGTCACGTGCCGATTCCAGCCAATCAGGAGGCTGGAATCGGCAATGGACCGCACAGAAGAGCTGCGGTCCACGGAGGAAGAGGATCCCGGCGGCCATCTTCACCGGTAAGTAAAGAAGTCACCGGAGCGCCGGGATTCAGGTAAGCGCTGTGCTGTTCTTTTTTTCAGTCCCTGCATCGGGGTTGTCTCGCGCCGAACGGGGGGGGGGGGGTTTGAAAAAAAAAAAACCCGTTTCGGCGCGGGACAACCCCTTTAAAGTTTCAACGCTTTTAAGAGCATTCAAACGTATAAAAATTGTTTAGAAAAATTATATGAGTGAGCCTTGTGGCCCTAAGAAAAATTGCCCGTTCGGCGTGATTACGTGAGGTTTCAGGAGGAGGAGCAGGAGGAGGAGGAGGAATATTATACACAGATTGATGAAGCAGAAATGTCCCCGTTTTGGATGGTGATAGAGAACGATGCTTCCATCCGCGGGTGCAGCCTACGTATTGCTTAGGTATCGCTGCTGTCCGCTGGTGGAGAAGAGAAGTCTGGGGAAATCCAGGCTTTGTTCATCTTGATGAATGTAAGCCTGTCGGCACTGTCGGTTGACAGGTGGGTACGCTTATCCGTGATGATTCCCCCAGCCACACTAAACACACTCTCTGACAAGACGCTAGCCGCAGGACAAGCAAGCACCTCCAGGGCATACAGCGCGAGTTCAGGCCACGTGTCCAACTTCGACACCCAGTAGTTGTAGGTGGCAGAGGCGTCACGGAGGACGGTCGTGCGATCGGCTACGTACTCCCTCACCATCCTTTTACAGTGCTCCCGCCGACTCAGCCTTGACTGGGGAGCGGTGACACAGTCTTGGTGGGGAGCCATAAAGCTGTCCAGGGCCTTAAAGAGTGTTGCACTGCCTGTGCTGTACATGCTGCTCGATCTCCGCACCTCCCCTGCTACCTGGCCCTCGGAACTGCGCCTTCTGCCACTAGCGCTGTCGGATGGGAATTTTACCATCAGCTTGTCCGCCAGGGTCCTGTGGTATAGCAACACTCTCGAACCCCTTTCCTCTTCGGGAATGAGAGTGGAAAGGTTCTCCTTATACCGTGGGTCGAGCAGTGTGTACACCCAGTAATCCGTAGTGGCCAGAATGCGTGCAACGCGAGGGTCACGAGAAAGGCATCCTAACATGAAGTCAGCCATGTGTGCCAGGGTACCTGTACTCAACACATGGCTGTCTTCACTAGGAAGATCACTTTCAGGATCCTCCTCCTCCTCCTCCTCCTCAGGCCATACACGCTGAAAGGATGACAGGCAAGCAGCATGGGTACCGTCAGCAGTGGGCCAAGCTGTCTCTTCCCCCTCCTCCTCATCCTCCTCATGCTCCTCCTCCTCCTCCTCAACGCGCTGAGATATAGACAGGAGGGTGCTCTGACTATTCAGAGACATACTGTCTTCCCCCGCCTCCGTTTCCGAGCGCAAAGCATCTGCCTTTATGCTTTGCAGGGAACTTCTCAAGAGGCATAGCAGAGGAATGGTGACGCTAATGATTGCAGCATCGCCGCTCACCACCTGGGTAGACTCCTCAAACTTTCCAAGGACCTGGCAGATGTCTGCCAACCAGGCCCACTCTTCTGAAAATAATTGAGGAGGCTGACTCCCACTGCGCCGCCCATGTTGGAGTTGGTATTCCACTATAGCTCTACGCTGCTCATAGAGCCTGGCCAACATGTGGAGCGTAGAGTTCCACCGTGTGGGCACGTCGCACAGCAGTCGGTGCACTGGCAGATTAAACCGATGTTGCAGGGTGCGCAGGGTGGCAGCGTCCGTGTGGGACTTGCGGAAATGTGCGCAGAGCCGGCACACCTTTCCGAGCAGGTCTGACAAGCGTGGGTAGCTTTTCAGAAAGCGCTGAACCACCAAATTAAAGACGTGGGCCAGGCATGGCACGTGCGTGAGGCTGCCGAGCTGCAGAGCCGCCACCAGGTTGCGGCCGTTGTCACACATGACCATGCCCGGTTGGAGGCTCAGCGGCGCAAGCCAACGGTCGGTCTGCTCTGTTAGACCCCGCAGCAGTTCGTGGGCCGTGTGCCTCTTATCTCCTAAGCTGAGTAGTTTCAGCACGACCTGCTGACGCTTGCCCACCGCTGTGCTGCCACGACGCGCGACACCGACTGCTGGCGAAGTCCTGCTGCTGCTGACACATCTAGATTGCGAGACAGAGGTTGCGGAGGAGGAGGGTGCTTTAGTGGAGGAAGCATACACCGCCGAAGATACCACCACCGAGCTGGGGCCCGCAATTCTGGGGGTGGGTAGGACGTGAGCGGTCCCAGGCTCTGACTCTGTCCCAGCCTCCACTAAATTCACCCAATGTACCGTCAGGGAGATGTAGTGGCCCTGCCCGCCTGTGCTTGTCCACGTGTCTGTTGTTAAGTGGACCTTGGCAGTAACCGCGTTGGTGAGGGCGCGTACAATGTTGCGGGAGACGTGGTCATGCAGTGCTGGGATGGCACATCGGGAAAAGTAGTGGTGACTGGGAACTGAGTAGCGCGGGGCCGCCGCCGCCATCATACTTTTGAAGGACTCCGTTTCCACAACCCTATACGGCAGCATCTCAAGGCTGATAAATTTGGCTATGTGGACGGTTAACGCTTGAGCGTGCGGGTGCGTGGCGGCGTACTTGCGCTTGCGCTCAAACACTTGCGCTAGCGACGGCTGGACGGTGCGGTGCGAGACATTGGTGGATGGGGCCAAGGACAGCGGAGGTGAGGGTGTGGGTGCAGGCCAGGAGACGGTAGTGCCTGTGTCCTCAGAGGGGGGTTGGATCTCAGTGGCAGGTTGGGGCACAGGGGGAGAGGCAGCGGTGCAAACCGGAGGCGGTGAACGCCCTTCGTCCCACTTTGTGGGGTGCTTGGCCATCATATGTCTGCGCATGCTGGTGGTGGTGAGGCTGTTGGTGGTGGCTCCCCGGCTGATCTTGGCGTGACAAAGGTTGCACACCACTGTTCGTCGGTCGTCAGGCGTCTCTGTGAAAAACTGCCAGACCTTAGAGCACCTTGGCCTCTGCAGGGTGGCATGGTGCGAGGGTGCGCTTTGGGAAACGGTGGATTATTCGGTCTGGCCCTGCCTCTACCCCTGGACACCGCACTGCCTCTTGCAACCTGCCCTGCTGCTGCCCTTGCCTCCCCCTCTGAAGACCTGTCCTGAGTAGGCGTTGCAAACCAGGTGGGGTCAGTCACCTCATCGTCCTGCTGCTCTTCCTCAGAATCCTCTGTGCGCTCCTCCCTCGGACTTACTGCCCTTACTACTACCTCACCGATAGACAACTGTGTCTCATCGTCATCGGCCTCCTCACCCACTGAAAGGTCTTGAGACAGTTGCCGGAAGTCCCCAGCCTCATCCCCCGGACCCTGGGAACTTTCCAATGGTTGGGCATCAGTGACGATAAACTCCTCTGGTGGGAGAGGAACCACTGCTGCCCAAACTGAGCAGGGGCCCGAGAACAGTTCCTGGGAGTCTTCCCGTTCCTGAGCATGAGTCATTGTAGTGGAGTGAGGAGGCTGGGAGGCAGGAGGAGCAGCAGCCAGAGGATTCGGATTTGCAGCACTGGACGGCGCAGAACTGTGG
>NC_089842.1:189609774-189619774 GCF_035609145.1 Eleutherodactylus coqui
TTCAAAACGCCAAAGAATTAGCGTTCAAATTTTACGTACGGAATCTAATTCTCTCATTTCCTGATGTCATAGATAGATAGATAGATAGATAGATAGATAGACTGTATGCAATAACCTAGATAGATAGATAGACTGTATGCAATGACACGTACAGCTTGAAACCATAAATACTAGAGCACGCCAGCCATTTACAGTCAGTCTCCATTGGAGTTGGAAGTGGGCAAACATGTACTAGGCTATCTTCCCAAGAAGCCACAGCAGCCGGATAAATTGGATGTTCCACACAACGGCTAGATATATAAAAACGAATGTATGTATGTATGTCTGTCTTCGCAGCAACGCGCGACGGGTACGCTATAATATATATGTGTGTGTGTATGTATATATATATATATATATATATATATATGTGTGTGTGTATGTATATATATATATGTGTGTGTGTATGTATATATATATATATATGTGTGTGTGTGTATATATATGTGTGTGTGTGTGTGTATATCTATATATATATGAAATTGAATGTATGTCTGCGTGTCTGTCTGTCTGTTTGTCCTTTATGCGCTACTACACCATTAATCCGATCGCCATGAAACTTTGGGAAGTTGTTGAGTGCACTCCTGGGAATATTATAGGCATGGTACAATTATGCTATGATAAATGGCGCGCGTGCGAGCGTCGTCGACAGTTACACCCCCCACGTAGATCGTTTGATTTCCATCACTGCCACTAATTCTCTCACTTCGCGATGTCGTAGAAACATGAAATTTGGCACGAGCACTGATTATGTCATAAATAGGAAAAGTTAATGGGTCCCAACTCGATTATTCAATTCTAAGCGCCAAAGAATTAGCGTCCAAATTTTACGTACGGAATCTAATTTTCTCGCTTCCCAATGTCATAGAAACTTGAAATTTGGCATGACCATTGATTATGTCATAAATAGGAAAAGTTAATAGGTCCCAACTCGATTATTCAATTCTAAGCGCAAAAGAATTAGCGTCCAAATTTTACATACGGAATCTAATTCTCTCACTTCCCAATGTTATAGAAACTTGAAATTTAGAACAAGCATTGATTATGTCATAATTAGGAAAAGATAACGGGTCCCAACCCGATTATTCGATTCTAAGCGCAAAAGAATTAGCGTCCAAATTTTACGTACGGAATCTAATTTTCTCACTTCCTAATGTCATAGGAACATGAAATTTGGCACGAGCATTGATTATGTCATAAATAGCAAACGTTTAAGGGGCCCAGCTCGATTGTTCAATTCTAAGCGCCAAAGAATTAGCGTCCAAATTTTGCGTACGGAATCTAATTTTCTCACTTCCCAATGTCATCAAAACTTGAAATTTGGCACGAGCATGGATTATGTCATAAATAGGAAAAGCTAATGGGTCCCAACTCGATTATTCAATTCTAAGCGCAAAATATTTAGCGTTTAAATTTTACGTATGGAATCTAATTTTCTCACTTCCCAATGTCATAGAAACTTGAGATTTGGCACAAGCATTGAATATGTCATAAATAGGTAAAGTTAATGGGTCCAAACTCGATTATTCAATTCTAAGTGCCAAAGAATTAGCGTCCAAATTTTACGTACGGAATCTAATTTTCTCGCTACCCACTGTCATAGAAACTTGAAATTTGGCACGAGCATTGATTATGTCATAAATAGGAAAAGGTAATAGGTCCCAACTCGATTATTCAATTCTAAGCGCAAAAGAATTAGCGTCCAAATTTTACGTGCGAAATGTAATTTCTTCACTTTCCGGTGTCATAGAAACAGGAAATTTGGCACGAGCATTGATTATGTCATAAATAGGAAAAGCGAATGGGTCCCAACTCGATTATTCAATTCTATGCACAAAAGAATTGGTGTCCAAATTTTAAATACAGGATCTAATTTTCTCGCTACCCACTGTCATAGAAACATGAAATTTGGCACGAGCATTGATTATGTCATAAATAGGAAAAGTTAGTAGGTCCCAACTCCATTATTCAATTCTAGCGCAAAAGAATTGGCATCGAAATTTTACATGCGGAATGTAATTTTCTCACTTTCCTGTGTCATAGAAACGGGAAATTTGGCACGAGCATTGATCTATATATATAAAGCTGAAAGCCCTCACTGACTCACTGACTGACTGACTCACTGATGTCGTAGAAAAATGAAATTTGGCAGAAGCATAGATTATCTCCAAAATAGGAAAAGAAATTAGGTCCCAACTCGATTAATCAATTCTAGCGCAAAAGAATTGGCGTCAAAATTTAACGTACATAATCTAAATCCCTCACAACTCGATTTGGGACCCATTAGCTTTTCCTATTTATGACATAATCCATGCTCGTGCCAAATTTCATGTTCCTATGACATTAGGAAGTGAGAAAATTAGATTCCGTACGTAAAATTTTTTACGCTAATTCTTTTGCGCTTAGAATCGAATAATCGGGTTGGGACCCATTATCTTTTCCTAATTATGACATAATCAATGCTTGTTCTAAATTTCAAGTTTCTATGACATTGGGAAGTGAGAGAATTAGATTCCGTACATAAAATTTGGACGCTAATTCTTTTGCGCTTAGAATTGAATAATCGAGTTGGGACCTATTAACTTTTCCTATTTATGACATAATCAATGGTCATGCCAAATTTCAAGTTTCTATGACATTGGGAAGCGAGAAAATTAGATTCCGTACGTAAAATTTGGACGCTAATTCTTTGGCGCTTAGAATTGAATAATCGAGTTGGGACCCATTAACTTTTCCTATTTATGACATAATCAGTGCTCGTGCCAAATTTCATGTTTCTACGACATCGCGAAGTGAGAGAATTAGTGGCAGTGATGGAAATCAAACGATCTACGTGGGGGGTGTAACTGTCGACGACGCTCGCACGCGCGCCATTTATCATAGCATAATTGTACTATGCCTATAATCTTCCCAGGAGTGCACTCAACAACTTCCCAAAGTTTCATGGCGATCGGATGAATGGTGTAGTAGCGCATAAAGGACAAACAGACAGACAGACATGCAGACATACATTCAATTTTATATATATAGATATGTGTGTGTATATATATATATATATATATATATGTGTGTGTGCGTATATATATATATATATATATATATATATATATGTGTGTGTGTGTGTATATATATATATATATATATATGTGTGTGTGTGTGTATATATATATATATATATATATATATGTGTGTGTGTGTATATATATAGATATATATATATATATATGTGTGTGTATGTGTATGTATATATATATATATATATATATATATGTATATATTAGAGATAAGCGAACGTACTCGTTCGAGTATTAGTGTGTTCGAGATGCTCGTTACTCGAGACGAGTACCACGCGATGTTCGAGTTACTTTCACTTTCATCTCTGAGACGTTAGCGCGCTTTTCTGGCCAATAGAAAGACAGGGAAGGCATTACAACTTCCCCCTGTGACGTTCAAGCCCTATACCACCCCCCTGCAGTAAGTGGCTGGCGAGATCAGGTGTCACCCGAGTATATAAATCGGCCCCTCCCGCGGCTCGCCACAGATGCATTCTGACAGAGATCAGGGACAGTGCTGCTGGTGCCGGAGCTGCTATAGGGAGAGCGTTAGGAGTTATTTTAGGCTTCAAGAACCCCAACGGTCCTTCTTAGGGCCACATCTAACCGTGTGCAGTAATGTGGAGGCTGCTTTTTGCAGTGTTGCACTTTTTTTTTTTTTTGTATATCGGCCGTGCAGAGCATTGCGTCCTGCAGTAATTTTACATTGTCCAGGGCCAGTAGTGGTGAGGTAGGGACAGAAGACATATTTAGTGTATATAGGCAGTGGGCCTTTCCAAAAACATTTGGGAAAAAAAACTGCCTGTGACCGTCCTCAGTGTACTGGGTCTCTGTTGGGGGTAGTTGTCCTAATTCATACGCAGCCAGCTAAGTGTTACAGCAGGCTTGCACAAAATTCTTTCCTGCCTCTGTGTTGCCTCTTTCCTCACCGCTGTATTCCTGTCCACAAGTGTACTGGGTCTCTGCTGGGGGTAGTTGTTCTAATTCATACGCAGCCACTTAAGTGTTACAGTAGGCTTGCGCAAAATTCTTTCCTGCCTCTGCTGTGCGTTCCGTAAGCGAGGTCAGCCTCCAACCACAGGCCAATAAGCGGCACATTTAATTACAGCGTTCTGTTTCTGCACTACTGGTAATACACCATGCTGAGGGGTAGGGGTAGGCCTAGAGGACGTGGACGCGGGCGAGGACGCGGAGGCCCAAGTCAGGGTGTGGGCACAGGCCGAGTTCCTGATCCAGGTGTATCGCAGCCGACTGCTGCGGGATTAGGAGAGAAGCACGTTTCTGGCGTCCCCACATTCATCTCACAATTAATGGGTCCACGCGGTAGACCTTTATTAGAAAATGAGCAGTGTGAGCAGGTCCTGTCGTGGATGGCAGAAAGTGCATCCAGCAATCTATCGACCACCCAGAATTCTGCGCCGTCCACTGCTGCAACTCTGAATCCTCTGGCTGCTGCTCCTCCTTTCTCCCAGCCTCCTCACTCCATTACAATGACACATTCTGAGGAGCAGGCAGACTCCCAGGAACTGTTCCCGGGCCCCTGCCCAGAATGGCCAGCAATGGTTCCTCTCCCATCGGAGGAGTTTGTCGTGACCGATGCCCAACCTTTGGAAAGTTCCCGGGTCCGGGGGATGAGGCTGGGGACTTCCGGCAACTGTCTCAAGACCTTTCAGTGGGTGAGGAGGCCGATGACGATGAGACACAGTTGTCTATCACTCAGGTAGTAGTAATTGGAGTAAGTCCGAGGGAGGAGCGCACAGAGGATTCGGAGGAAGAGCAGCAGGACGATGAGGTGACTGACCCCACCTGGTTTGCTACGCCTACTGAGGACAGGTCTTCAGAGGGGGAGGCAAGTGCAGCAGCAGGGCAGGTTGGAAGAGGCAGTGCGGTGGCCAGGGGTAGAGACAGGGCCAGACCGAATAATCCACCAACTGTTTCCCAAAGCGCCCCCTCGCGCCATGCCCCCCTGCAGAGGCCGAGGTGCTCAAAGGTCTGGCAGTTTTTCACTGAGAGTGCAGACGACCGACGAACAGTGGTGTGCAACCTTTGTCGCGCCAAGATCAGCTGGGGAGCCACCACCACCAGCATGTGCAGGCATATGATGGCCAAGCACCCCACAAGGTGGGACGAAGGCCGTTCACCACCTCCGGTTTACACCGCTGCCTCTCCCCCTGTGCCCCAACCTGCCACTGAGATCCAACCCCCCTCTCAGGACACAGGCACTACCGTTTCCTGGCCTGCACCCACACCCTCACCTCCGCTGTCCTCGGCCCCATCCACCAATGTCTGTCAGCGCAACGTCCAGCCGTCGCTAGCGCAAGTGTTGGAGCGCAAGCACGCCGCCATGCACCCGCACGCTCAAGCGTTAAACGTGCACATAGCCAAATTTATCAGCCTGGAGATGCTGCCGTATAGGGTTGTGGAAACGGAGGCTTTCAAAGTTATGATGGCGGCGGCGGCCCCGCGCTACTCAGTTCCCAGTCGCCACTACTTTTCCCGATGTGCCGTCCCAGCCCTGCATGACCACGTCTCCCGCAACATTGTACGCGCCCTCACCAACGCGGTTACTGCCAAGGTCCACTTAACAACGGACACGTGGACAAGCACAGGCGGGCAGGGCCACTATATCTCCCTGACGGCACATTGGGTGAATTTAGTGGAGGCTGGGACAGAGTCAAAGCCTGGGACCGCTCACGTCCTACCCACCCCCAGAATTGCGGGCCCCATCTCGGTGGTGGTATCTGCGGCGGTGTATGCTTCCTCCACTAAACCACCCTCCTCCTCCTCCTCCTCCTCCTACGCAACCTCTGTCTCGCAATCAAGATGTGTCAGCAGCAGCACGTCACCAGCAGTCGGTGTCGCGCGGCGTGGCAGCACAGCGGTGGGCAAGCGTCAGCAGGCCGTGCTGAAACTACTCAGCTTAGGAGAGAAGAGGCACACGGCCCACGAACTGCTGCAGGGTCTGACAGAGCAGACCGACCGCTGGCTTGCGCCGCTGAGCCTCCAACCGGGCATGGTCGTGTGTGACAACGGCCGTAACCTGGTGGCGGCTCTGCAGCTCGGCAGCCTCACGCACGTGCCATGCCTGGCCCACGTCTTTAATTTGGTGGTTCAGCGCTTTCTGAAAAGCTACCCACGCTTGTCAGACCTGCTCGGAAAGGTGCGCCGGGTCTGCGCACATTTCCGCAAGTCCCACACGGACGCTGCCACCCTGCGCACCCTGCAACATCGGTTTCATCTGCCAGTGCACCGACTGCTGTGCGACGTGCCCACACGGTGGAACTCTACGCTCCACATGTTGGCCAGGCTCTATGAGCAGCGTAGAGCTATAGTGGAATACCAACTCCAACATGGGCGGCGCAGTGGGAGTCAGCCTGCTCAATTCTTTACAGAAGAGTGGGCCTGGTTGGCAGACATCTGCCAGGTCCTTGGAAACTTTGAGGAGTCTGAGCGGCGGTGAGCAGCGATGCTGCAATCATTAGCGTCACCATTCTTCTGCTATGCCTCTTGAGAAGTTCCCTGTAAAGCATAAAGGCAGACGCTTTGCGCTCGGAAACAGAGGCGGGGGAAGACAGTATGTCGCTGGATAGTCAGAGCACCCTCCTGTCTATATCTCAGCGAGTTGAGGAGGAGGAGGAGGAGCATGAGGAGGATGAGGAGGAGGGGGAAGAGACAGCTTGGCCCACTGCTGAGGGTACCCATGCTGCTTGCCTGTCATCCTTTCAGCGTGTATGGCCTGAGGAGGAGGATCCTGAAAGTGATCTTCCTAGTGAGGACAGCCATGTGTTGCGTACAGGTACCCTGGCACACATGGCTGACTTCATGGTAGGATGCCTTTCTCGTGACCCTCGCGTTACACGCATTCTGGCCACTACGGATTACTGGGTGTACACACTGCTCGACCCACGGTATAAGGAGAACCTTTCCACTCTCATACCCGAAGAGGAAAGGGGTTCGAGAGTGATGCTATACCACAGGACCCTGGCGGACAAACTGATGGTAAAATTCCCATCCGACAGCGCTAGTGGCCGAAGGCGCAGTTCCGAGGGCCAGGTAGCAGGGGAGGTGCAGAGATCAGGCAGCATGTACAGCACAGACAGGGGAACACTCTCTAAGGCCTTTGACAGCTTTCTGGCTCCCCAGCAAGACTGTGTCACCGCTCCCCAGTCAAGGCTGAGTCGGCGGGAGCACTGTAAAAGGATGGTGAGGGAGTACGTAGCCGATCGCACGACCGTCCTCCGTGACGCCTCTGCCCCCTACAACTACTGGGTGTCGAAGCTGGACACGTGGCCTGAACTCGCGCTGTATGCCCTGGAGGTGCTTGCTTGTCCTGCGGCTAGCGTCTTGTCAGAGAGGGTGTTTAGTGCGGCTGGGGGAATCATCACGGATAAGCGTACCCGCCTGTCAACCAACAGTGCCGACAGGCTTACAGTCATCAAGATGAACAAAGCCTGGATTTCCCCAGACTTCTCTTCTCCACCAGCGGACAGCAGCGATACCTAAACAATACGTAGGCTGCACCCGCGGATGGAAGCATTGTTCTCTATCACCATCAAAAACGTGGATCTTTTAGCTTCATCAATCTGTGTATAATATTCATCCTCCTCCTCCTGCTCCTCCTCCTGAAACCTGACGTAATCACGCCGAACGGGCAATTTTTCTTAGGCCCACAAGGCTCAGTCATATAATTTTTCTAAACAAATTTTATACGTTTCAATGCTCATTAAAGCGTTGAAACTTTCACCTGAACCAATTTTTATTTTAACTGGGCTGCCTCCAGGCCTAGTTACAAATTAAGCCACATTAACCAAAGCGATTAATGGGTTTCACCTGCCCTCTTGGTTGGGCATGGGCAATTTTTCTGACGTACATTAGTACTGTTGGTACACCAATTTTTTGGGGCCCTCGCCTACAGTGTAATTCAATTAATTTTTTGCCCACCTGCATTAAAGCTGACGTTACATCAGCTGTGTTGGGCACTGCAATGGGATATATTTATGTACCGCCGGTGGGTTCTTGGCACCCACCCATGCTGTCGGTCCACACGGAGTTGTAACTGCATGTGTCTACTTCTAAAGAACCCCAGTCTGACAGGGGCATGCAGTGTGGGCCGAAGACCACCTGCATTTAACATGACATTACCTCAGCTGTGATGGGCAATGCAATGGGATATATTTATGTACCGCCGGTGGGTTCCAGGGAGCCACCCATGCTGTGGGTCCACAGGGACTTCACAATACGGAGTTGTATCTGCCTGTGTCTATGAATTAAAAACCCCGGTCAGGTTGGGGCATGCAGTGTGGGCCGAAGCCCACCTGCATTTAATCTGACGTTAGCTCTGCTGTGATGGGCACTTCAATGGGATACATTTATGTACAGCCGGTGTGTTCCAGGGAGCCACCCATGCTGTGGGTGCACACGGAATTCCCATTGCGGAGTTGTACCTGCCTGTGACTATTTATAAAAAAACGCGGTCTGACTGGGGCATGCAGACACCTTGACAGAATGAATAGTGTGTGGCACATAGGTTCCCCATTGCTATGCCCACGTGTGCAGCTCCTGATGGCGGTGGCACAGGATTATATTTCTCATTGCTTCTGTACAGCATTGTGGGCTATTGCCCCGCCCCTTTTAAAGAGGGTCGCTGCCTAGCCGTGCCAACCCTCTGCAGCGTGTGCCTGCGGTTCCTCCTCATGGCAGACGCACTTATAAATAGACATGAGGGTGGTGTGGCATGAGTGCAGCTGAAGGCTGCGCAGGGACACTTTGGTGTGCGCTGTGGACACTGCGTCGTGCGGGGGGGGGGGGGGGTTGGGCAGCATGTAACCCAGGAGAAGTGGCAGCAGAGTGTCATGCAGGCAGTGATTGTGCTTTGTTGGAGGTAGTGTGGTGCTTAGCTAAGGTATGCATTGCTAATGAGGGCTTTTCAGATGTAAAAGGTTTTGGGGGGGGGGGCACTCTTGCTGCTATTGTGGCTTAATAGTGGGACCTGTGAACTTCATATGCAGCCCAACATGTAGCCCCTCGCCTGCCCTATCCGTTTCTGTGTTGTTCCCATCACTTTCTTGAATTGCCCCCTTAGCGAGCATCGGCGATATAGAAAAATGCTCGAGTCGCCCATTGACTTCAATGGGGTTCGTTACTCGAAACGAACCCTCGAGCATCGCGAAAATTTCGTCTCGAGTAACGAGCACCCGAGCATTTTGGTGCTCGCTCATCTCTAGTTGTTTTATATATAAAGCTGAAAGCCCTCACTGACTCACTGACTGACTGACTGGCCAAAAGTTCTCCAACTTCCCAATATCGTAGAAACATGAAATTTGGCGCAAGCATAGATTATCTCCAAAATAGGAAAAGTAATTGGGTCCCAACTCGATTATTAAATTCTAGCGCAAAAGAATTGGTGTCGAAATTTTACGTACATAATCTAAATCTGTCACTTCCCAATGCCATAGAAACGTAAAATTTGGCACGGGCATTGATTATGACATAAATAGGAATAGATAATGGGTCCCAACTCGATTATTTAATTCTATGCGCAAAAGAATTAGCGTCCAAATTTTACGTACGGAATCTAATTTTCTCACTTTCCGGTGTCATAGAAACAGGAAATTTGGCACGAGCATTGATTATGTCATAAATAGGAAAAGGTAATAGGTCCCAACTCGATTATTCAATTCTATGCGCAAAAGAATTGGCGTCAAAATTTTACGTGCGGAATGTAATTTTTTCACTTTCCGGTGTCATAGAAACGGGAAATTTGGCACGAGCATTGATTATGCCATAAATAGGAAAAGCTAATGGGTCCCAACTCAATTATTCAATTCTATGCGCAAAAGAATTAGCATCCAAATTTTACGTCCAGAATATAATTTCTTCCCTTTCCGCTGTCGTAGAAACAGGAAATT
>NC_089842.1:189932274-189979774 GCF_035609145.1 Eleutherodactylus coqui
ACTGACTCACTGACTGACTCACTGACTCACTGACTCACTGACTCACTGACTCACTGACTCACTGACTCACTGACTCACTGACTCACTGACTCACTGACTCACTGACTGACTGACTGACTGACTCACTGACTGACTGACTGACTGACTGACTCACTCACTCACTCACTCACTGACTGACTCACTCACTCACTCACTCACTGACTGACTGACTCACTCACTCACTCACTGACTGACTGACTGACTGACTGACTGACTGACTGACTGACTGACTGACTGACTGACTGACTGACTGACTGACTGACTGACTGACTGACTGACTGACTGACTGACTGACTGACTGACTGACTGACTGACTGACTGACTGACTGACTGACTGACTGACTGACTCACTCACTGACTGACTGACTGACTGACTGACTGACTGACTGACTGACTGACTGACTGACTCACTGACTCACTGACTGACTGACTCACTCACTGACTCACTGACTGACTGACTCACTCACTGACTGACTGACTCACTCACTCACTGACTGACTGACTGACTGACTGACTGACTCACTCACTCACTGACTGACTGACTGACTGACTGACTCACTCACTCACTGACTGACTGACTGACTGACTGACTGACTCACTCACTCACTGACTGACTGACTGACTGACTGACTCACTCACTGACTGACTGACTGACTGACTGACTGACTGACTGACTGACTGACTCACTGACTCACTGACTCACTGACTCACTGACTCACTGACTCACTGACTCACTGACTCACTGACTCACTGACTCACTGACTCACTGACTCACTGACTCACTGACTCACTGACTGACTGACTGACTGACTGACTGACTCACTGACTGACTGACTGACTGACTGACTGACTGACTGACTCACTCACTCACTCACTGACTGACTGACTGACTGACTGACTGACTGACTGACTCACTCACTGACTCACTCACTGACTGACTGACTGACTGACTGACTGACTGACTGACTCACTGACTGACTGACTGACTCACTGACTGACTCACTGACTGACTGACTGACTGACTCACTGACTGACTGACTGACTGACTGACTGACTGACTGACTGACTGACTGACTGACTCACTCACTCACTGACTGACTGACTGACTGACTGACTGACTGACTCACTGACTGACTGACTGACTCACTGACTGACTGACTGACTGACTCACTGACTGACTGACTGACTGACTGACTGACTGACTGACTGACTGACTGACTCACTCACTCACTCACTCACTGACTGACTGACTGACTGACTGACTGACTGACTGACTGACTGACTGACTGACTGACTGACTGACTGACTCACTGACTGACTGACTGACTGACTGACTGACTCACTGACTGACTGACTGACTGACTGACTGACTGACTCACTCACTCACTGACTGACTGACTGACTGACTGACTGACTGACTGACTGACTGACTGACTGACTGACTGACTGACTCACTCACTCACTGACTGACTCACTGACTGACTGACTGACTGACTGACTGACTGACTGACTGACTCACTGACTGACTGACTGACTGACTGACTGACTGACTGACTGACTGACTGACTGACTGACTGACTGACTGACTGACTGACTGACTGACTGACTGACTCACTGACTGACTGACTGACTGACTGACTGACTGACTGACTGACTGACTGACTGACTGACTGACTGACTGACTGACTGACTGACTGACTGACTGACTGACTCACTGACTGACTGACTCACTGACTGACTGACTGACTGACTGACTGACTGACTGACTGACTGACTGACTGACTGACTGACTGACTGACTGACTGACTGACTGACTGACTGACTGACTGACTGACTGACTGACTGACTGACTGACTGACTGACTGACTGACTGACTGACTGACTGACTGACTCACTGACTGACTGACTGACTGACTGACTGACTGACTGACTGACTGACTGACTGACTGACTGACTGACTGACTGACTCACTGACTCACTGACTGACTGACTGACTGACTGACTGACTGACTGACTGACTGACTGACTGACTGACTGACTGACTGACTGACTGACTGACTGACTGACTGACTGACTGACTGACTGACTGACTCACTCACTCACTCACTGACTGACTGACTGACTGACTGACTGACTGACTGACTGACTGACTGACTGACTGACTGACTGACTGACTGACTGACTGACTCACTGACTGACTGACTGACTCACTGACTCACTGACTGACTGACTGACTGACTGACTGACTGACTGACTGACTGACTGACTGACTGACTGACTGACTGACTGACTGACTGACTGACTGACTGACTGACTGACTGACTGACTGACTGACTGACTGACTGACTGACTGACTGACTCACTGACTGACTGACTGACTCACTGACTCACTCACTGACTCACTCACTGACTCACTCACTGACTCACTCACTGACTGACTGACTGACTGACTCACTCACTCACTGACTGACTGACTGACTGACTGACTGACTGACTGACTGACTGACTGACTGACTGACTGACTGACTGACTGACTCACTCACTCACTCACTCACTGACTGACTGACTGACTGACTGACTGACTGACTGACTGACTGACTGACTCACTGACTCACTGACTGACTGACTGACTCACTCACTCACTCACTGACTGACTGACTGACTGACTGACTGACTGACTGACTGACTGACTGACTCACTCACTCACTGACTGACTGACTGACTGACTGACTGACTGACTGACTGACTGACTGACTGACTGACTGACTGACTGACTGACTGACTGACTGACTGACTGACTGACTGACTGACTGACTGACTGACTGACTGACTGACTGACTGACTGACTGACTGACTGACTGACTGACTCACTGACTGACTGACTGACTGACTGACTGACTGACTGACTGACTCACTCACTGACTCACTGACTGACTCACTCACTGACTCACTCACTGACTGACTGACTGACTCACTGACTCACTCACTGACTGACTGACTGACTCACTCACTGACTCACTCACTGACTCACTCACTGACTCACTCACTGACTCACTCACTGACTCACTCACTGACTCACTCACTGACTCACTCACTGACTCACTCACTGACTCACTCACTGACTCACTGACTGACTCACTGACTGACTCACTGACTGACTCACTGACTGACTGACTGACTGACTCACTGACTGACTGACTGACTCACTGACTGACTGACTGACTGACTCACTGACTGACTGACTGACTGACTGACTGACTGACTGACTGACTGACTCACTGACTGACTGACTGACTGACTGACTGACTGACTGACTGACTGACTGACTGACTGACTGACTGACTGACTGACTGACTGACTGACTGACTGACTCACTGACTGACTGACTGACTGACTGACTGACTCACTGACTGACTGACTGACTCACTGACTGACTGACTGACTCACTGACTGACTCACTGACTCACTGACTGACTCACTGACTCACTGACTCACTGACTCACTGACTCACTGACTCACTGACTCACTGACTCACTGACTGACTGACTCACTGACTCACTGACTGACTCACTGACTGGTTACCTCCCGTGGTGTTTCCTGGGTAACACAGAGAACTACGCAAAATGGTGAACATATGTTTTTCCGGTATCTCTAAAGTAACCATGACTTCATAAGATTTTCGTGTGAACACCAGATAAACACCAGTACCAAATTAACTCGGGCGAAGCCGGGTATATCAGCTAGTTTACTTTATATAATTTTGTATCATCTGAAAATACTGATATTTTACTGTGCCATCCCTCCACAATGTCGTCAATAAATATTAAAAAGAATAGGGGCCAAAGCAGACCCCTGTATTACCACACTGGTAATGGTGACCCAATCAGAGTATGTACCATTTATAACAATCCTCTCACTGACCAGTTACTTACCCACTTACACACAGACCAAGCATTCTCATTTATATACCAACCTGTTATGCGGCACAGTATCAAACACTTTGGAAAAATCCAGATACACAAGATGCGATGACTCTCCCCGGTCCAGTCTAGAACTTAGCTCCTCGTAGAAGCTGGTCAGATTGGTTTGATCGGAGCGATCTCTCATAAACCCATGCTGCTTTGCAGCCATTCTAAACCTATTTTCATGAAGCATGAACATCACTGGTGATGTATTCGCTAATTATTTGGTTCAAATGCCCATGATTCAGTCGTTCTCCCTCCCTGGTGCAGTGAATATGACCAACTGAATGATTTAGCGAGCAAACTATTTATCTGCTTTTTTAAACTGGCTGAACGAGCAAACTCTGACATGGTTTGAACGATAAGTCTTTGTCTAAAATAGCCTTAAAGGGGTTGTCTCGCGAAATCAAGTGGGGTTATACACTTCTGTATGGCCATATTAATGCACTTTGTAATATACATCGTGCATTAAATATGAGCCATACAGAAGTTATTCACTTACCTGCTCCGTTGCTAGCGTCCTCGTCTCCATGGTTCCCTCTAAATTCGCTGGCAGCTTGCTTTTTTAGACGCGCTTGCGCAGTCCGGTCTTCTCCTTTCAGCACGAGCCGCTTCAGTGTGCTCCCCGCTACAGCTCTTCTGCGCATGCGCAGACGAGCTGTCACAGCTCGGGAGCGCGCTGGAGCGGCCATTCTGTACCATCCTCTGTTAGAGGAAGGTGCAGAGCCGCCCAGCTGTCCCGCCGTCCTGCCGCCCTGCCGCCCAGGTAAGTGATGGGCCGGGGGGGCTGCCGCTGTGCCGGGGGGTTCGCTGGGCCGGGTGGGGGGGGCTGGGCCGGGTGGGGGGGGCTGCGCCGGTTACCTGCTGCCTGGCGGTGGGCGACTGTGTGCAGTGGTCGGCCGCGTTCAATCCAGGGGTCCGGTCGGCGGCTGCGGGGCGTCTGGTTGTCAGGGAGACACAGCTGGTAGCGTCTCGGGAGCGCGCACGTCGGGCTACAGCAAGCGATGGGAAAAGAGCCGGCGGCCATCTTGGGAAAATTTTTATAAGTTGCTGAAACGCTGGAACTGTAAGTAGAAACCAGCTAGAAAAGTCATTTACAGGGGGTCTTAGTAATGTATGCTTAATTAGGGGGACTGGGCAAAAAAAAAAATTCACTGCTTCCTCGAGACAACCCCTTTAAGGATGCTTTTATGTGTAGAGATAGAAATTGTTTGCCGGAGCAAACTATGTCGCAGTTTGCTCATTCGCATTCAGTATTATCGCACAGATAATTTATTAATTTTTTTAAACCTTTTTTTTTTTACAGGATTGTTCAGTCATTGCGTTCACAGTACAAGTGACTGCGAACGACTGAACAATCTGTATTTTAAACCGAACGATTAGCGAATGAGCCAAAGATAATTTTCATGCTTGCATTGAAAAAAGTTTTTTGAATGCTCTAGCGATTTTTTAATTACATTTTTTTTTTCTATGGTAATCATTATGTGTAAAAGCACCTCAGCCCATCTGTAGGTCACAGTGGCATTTTTGGTGTTTTCTTTCATTAGGAGATGTAATTATGAGCGTTCACGAAATACCTCTGAGGTGTGTTTGGCTGATTTTTGTACAGATGTTTTGTGAAAGGTCAGAAGAAGATTTCTTATGGAATAGGAACCTGTTTTTATGGCTTGCTGCTTGACAGTTTTATAATTTGCCTTTTATTAGCCCCTTCATGTCTGCTCTATCTCTTGTACTTGTCTAATATAAAGCATTTGTCAGCTCTGCAGAAATCCCTAACACGGGGGATATTTCGCATTTGCTATGTTATGAAATGACATTTAAAGACTGCAGATAATGAATTCTCCATTATCTCTACTGATGACAATTTGTATTATTCTTAATGCATATTGCAGAGCCTGTGCCACCACATGGAAGTGCATGTGACTACGTATTACGGGGTTACCTTCCTTCTAAAATACTGCTAGCAGATAATTCGGTAACCAATGGAACATGCTCAAGTTTTATCAACTGTTGCTTTGACACCACCTACCTAATAGTCTATCTGTCCTCATCAAGCACATGTCAAAACGGCTCCAACCCATTGAGGCATAGACACCAAGACGTTAGCAGCAGATCCCCTACAGAAGTTGTGCCAAGATGCCCAGCCCCATAGAGCATTGCTTGCGGCAGTCGGCCCCCCTAGCAATGGATATGTCACTATTGGCCCTATTTAGAAAGCCTCCTATTCTTAGGCTTGTCCATCTTGTTGCCCTCATCCACTCCCGGCTCGATTATTGCAACTCGTTGCTGATCGGCCTCCCCTGCACCAGACTCTACTCTCTCCAATCCATCCTGAATGCGGCAGCCAGGCTCATCTTCCTGTCCAGCCGCTGCTCGGACGCCTCTGCCCTGTGCCGGTCACTGCACTAGCTGCCCGTTAAATACAGAATTCAATTTAAACTCGCCACCTTCATCCACAGTGCAGCGCCCTCCTATATCGCCTCCCTCATCTCAATCCATCAACCAGCCCGGGCTCTCCACTCTGCTAACGAAACCAGACTGAGCACCCCTTTAATTCGAACTTCTCATTCCCGCCTCTAAGACTTCTCCAGAGCAGCACCGGTCCTCTGGAACGCACTACCAAAGGCCACCCGAGCAATCCAGGACTCGCAGAACTTCAGGCGTGCTCTAAAAACGCACCTCTTCAGGGAGGCATACCGAATTCCCTAAACAAACCCCTCTGTACTCCGCCTGATAACATGCTCCCTGACCTACTGACTGCAATCCCTGCTAGCCATCATAAACCGCTCCTGCAGTCATACTGTTTCTGCCGTCACACGGCTAAATGTCTGACCATTGTCTATGTGTATATCACCCCTCACTCTCCACCACACCATACAGTGCACATCTCCAGCTCCTTTACCTTCTCTATCACCCCATTACTTGTAGTATGTAAGCTCGTTGGAGCAGGACCCGCACCCCTATTGTTTCCATCAATTGATTACTATGTAACCGTGGTTCTGTAATGTTTGTACTTTTGTCTTTCTGTATCCCCCGTCTATGTAAGCGCTGCGGAATATGTTGGCGCTATACAAATAAAGTTTATTATCTCATCGGCTTTCAACGCATCAACATCAAGAACTGATTGTTCATTTGCTCCTTAATGTATCTCACCACTTGCATGTGGTTGTCACAAGAAAATGGAATATTATCGAACTCTCCTATCAGTAGATGCAATGTTATGACCGATTGTGTATAGAAGTACAGTATAAGTCCTACTGCACACGGGTGGATTTGCATTGCGAAATCCAGAGCGGGATTCTGCAGAAAATCCAGCCCATAGCATGCTATGACAATACACGATTTCCTGCCCATGAGTGGAAATCTATTGCAATTTTCTGCACATAGGGGAGAAATTGCAGCAATTTTGTGCGGCCTACAGCCATTTTGCAATCATCATTGCAAAATGGTTGTGGCAGCCGCGTCATCGCCAAAGCAACAGCGCGGCGTCCTCTGTACTGCACATGTGCGCTGGCACGTCTTCCGGCACATCAGCAGCAGAGGAGAAGACTCCAGACAGCTACACGGGGGGCACCGTCTCGAAGTCTGCTGTGGGAATCCCGCATGCAGGGTCTGACCCACTGGTGTGCAGGTGGCCAAAGGCTGGCCTCACACGAACGGGTCGGGTACCGCATGTGGGAGGCCCGCAGCATATTCCGCTTTTGAGCCCGGCCGGTGAACCTGCATACCTGCTTAAATTGTACTGCGGATGACTCCAACAGCTTGCCGGTGGTCATCCGCAGTACAGTTTTTTGTTGTTGTTTTTTCCCCCGTTTTTTTTGCTTTGTTTGTATTTCCCCTTGTCATCCTGACAGCATACACCCGGAGGTTGCCTGCTGGACACCTGTTGGGACAGGAAGCAGAAAATACAAAAGGCAAATCCCATCACCAGCTCACCAGTGTCTTCCTGTTCCTACAGGACAGTCCTAGCGGAGAAAACCTCCCGGTGTATGCTGGAGGACAAGAAAGGAACTCCAGGCAGCCTGTCCGCCCTGTGGGGATCCCTCTCTGTTGGGCTAGCAGTGTCTGTGCAGGTGAGACCACGTAATAGAGGGCCCCTCACCCGCAGGATCATACCATGTACAGCAACATTTTCTCCCCAGCATGCTGCCCATAGGGTTTGCTGGCTGGTGGAACGGAAATCCCTGGTACCTGGCTTGCAGCAGTGTCGGCCGCAGGAGCGGCGTCGGATACAGCAGCAGGAGCGCCCGTCTGGTGCGGTGCCCAGGGCGACGAAATGATAGCTTTCCTGAGGGCCAATATTGTAATAATTATCCCTTATTTAGAGGACTTCCTGATGGTGGCAGGGTTGGTTCTAGAGCTCCAGGCTCATATTGAGTTCACTCTTCACTAATTTAAATCACTAGGTTGGGTTGTCTACTATGATAAATCTAGTCTCCTTCCGAAACACCAAAAGAAGTTTTTAGGCGTTATCTTGGATTCTCGCCTCCAGGGTTCTTTCCTTCCTCCAGAGAGACACAAGATGGTGTTAGACGAATGTCGGATGTTTTTTCTCGCCGTTAAAATTTCCATCAGGAAAGGTATGAGGGTCCTCGACCTCATGACATAATGCATTGGAGTAGTCCCATGGGCCCAGCTTCACTGAAGGATCCTACAGGAGTTTATCCTCAGTAAGGGGGATAGATCGCCTTCTTCCCTGGATTGATTAGTTTCCCTTTCCCCCAGGATCAAAAAATCCTTAGAGTGGTGGTTGTCATCAACCAACCTTGCCAGATCCACGGTCTGGTACCCTGCATCCCCAATCTCTATCTTCACAGATGCTAGTGCGACTGGCTGGGGGGCCCACTTGGGATGTTATTATGAAGAACTGTGTGCCGTTTGGAAGGCGGTTTGTGGCTTCAAGGCGGAGATCAGACGTAGACGCGTAAAGATCTTTTCAGACAATATGACAACTGTGTCCCTCATTTGTCACCAGGGGTCTACCCGGAATCCACAACTCCAAGGCCTAGCGGTGAACCTCCTCGGCTGGACAGAACAACAGACACACTCTGTCGCAGCCTTCCACGCAAGGGGTCCAGAGAACCTTACAGCACATCTTCTCAGCCGCAGACTGATAGATCCGGGGGAGTGGACACTTCACCCACATGCGTTCTGTCTAATCACAGAAGAGTGGGGGACACCACAGGTGGACCTATTTGCCTCTCAGAAGAACACCAAATGCCCCCGTTTCTTTTCCAGGGGAGCAGACAGGCAGTCACTGGGAGGAGACGCTCTTTCTCAGACCTGGGACTGGAATCTCGCCTATGCCTTCCCACCCATACCTCCAATCCTGCTGGTCTTGAGGAAAATCCGGGGGTTTCCAGGCTCTGTTATCCTAGTTGCTCCCTTCGGTCCTCTGTTATGCCCAGAGGACCGAAGGTTCAGACTGGCGGCCTGGAAACTGAACGGTTAAATACCTGAACCAGGGTCTGTCAGGTAGAGTAGTATCTACCTTATGTGAGAGCCTTAAGAAATCTACCGGGAAGATTTATACCAGGATTTGGGATACCTTTTCTAGGTGGCTGGGTCATAGCATCCACAATCTCTGTCAGCCAAACATCAGCCAAATCTTAGACTTTCTGCAAGATGGTCTAGATATGGGAGTAAGTCCTAATACCCTCAAGGTTCAGGTAGCTGCCTTGGGAGCCTTTTTTGACTCTCTCCCCCCCCCCCCCCCCATAGGTGACCATAGGCGACCATAGGCTGATCAAGAAATATCTGAAAGGGGCGGCTAGACTTCACCCTTTTGTTAGGGAAACAATGCCCCCCTGGGACCTTAATTTAGTTTTGCAGGCGCTCTGTGAACATCCCTTTGAGCCCCTGGAGGATCTCTCAATCAGGATCCTTTCCTACAAGGTAACCTTCCCGGTCGCCATCACGTCCGCTAGACGGATTGGGGAGATTCAGTCCCTCTCCATGAAGACCCCCTACATGACTGTTTCCAGACAAAGTAGTTTTCAAACCCGACCCCTTCTTCCAGCCTAAAGTCCTTACGGATTTTCATAAGGAGCAGGTCATAGTTCTTCCCTCCTTCTGCTAGGATCCGCGTAACACCAAGGAACAGTGGTCCCATAACCTAGACGTCAGACGGGCAGTCTTAAAGTATTTGGAGGTCACAAATTCTTTCAGGAAATCTAATAATCTCCTTATTCAATTTCAAGGTCCAGGCAGAGGAGGGGCTGCTTCTAAGGACTCCATAGCGTGATGGGTCAGAAGGGCGATCGAGGACGCGTACCGGTCCCAAGGGATCCCCACCCCCACCCCAGGCAACCTGAAAGCCCACTCCACCAGGGCGGTCGCTTGTTCCTGGGCAGAGAGCCCAGGCAACAACAGACCAAATTTGTAAGGCCGCCACGTGGTCAAGTACCCACACGTTCACTAAGCAACGTGGAAGCCGGACGGGATATGGCCTTTGGGCGTAAAGTACTACTGGCGGTAGTCCCCCCTTTCCCCCTAAAAAAGCCCTTAGGTTGTTTGCATTCTCCAGGTGTATGCTGTCAGGATGACGAGGGGAAGACAGGAATTAGGTTTACCTGTTAATTCCCTTTCTTGATGTCATGTCATCCTGACAGCATAGAAGCTTTTCCCTCCTTTTTTTCTGTCTTATGTTCACGTGAAATAACGTACTGTAAATTATGATTTTCGCATTAAAGAAACATTTGTTGAGCAAGAGGCGGGTCACTGTAGTCTCTTGGTACACACTTGTAAGCTGGTGATGGGAGTTGCCTTTTGTATTTTCCACTTCCTGTCCCAACAGGTGTCCAGCAGGCAACCTCCAGGTGTATGCTGTCAGGATGACATCAAGAAAGGGAAGTAACAGGTAGACTTAATTCCTGTCTTTCCACGCCGTCGCTTAGCGATGACCTGGTTACCCGCAGCCCATACGCTCAGCGCAGGGACCAATCTGATTGGTCCCGCTGAGCCAATGAGAGGCAGCAGTCACTCACCCATTCATAAATTCATGAATGGGTGTGTGAGTGAGATCTGCCTCTGATTGGTCAGGCTGTGACCAATCAGAGGCAGCTCATTCAGCAGGTGGGGATTTTAAATCCCCGGCTGCTGAATACTACTCACAGCTGTTCAGAGCAGTTCAGGAGGACTGGCGCCAGCCGCGCTGAACTCTGTCTGCCGGGACCAGGTGAGTATATATATTTTTTTTTATTTTTACACATTTCTGGATGAATTGCAGGGAAGGGCTTATATATTTAAGCCCTTCCCAACAATTCATCCCGCGATCGCCGGCAGCCCATTGCTTTCAATGGAGCCGGCTGTATTGCCAGCTCCATTGAATTCAATGGGCTAACATCGTTCTTCTCTGCCACAGCTGTTACAGCTGTGGCAGAGGAGAACGATCTTTATGCTGACAGTGCGGGCGGGGGGGGGGGGGTCTCACTCTTGCCACTATTGTGGCTTAATAGTGGGACCTGGGAACTTGAGATGCAGCCCAACATGTAGCCCCTCGCCTGCCCTATCCGTTTCTGTGTCGTTCCCATCACTTTCTTGAATTTCCCAGGTTTTCACAAATGAAAACCTTAGCGAGCTCAAGTCGCCCATTGACTTCAATGGGGTTCGTTACTCGAAACGAACTCTCGAGCATCACTTATATTGCGACTCGAGTTACGAGCACCCGAGCATTTTGGTGCTCGCTCATCTCTAGTTATATTCACTTTACTGTCACTTTACTGTCCTCTCTTGATTTTCCTCTTTCATTTTTTGGGTTTAAAGCAGCAAAAAATAAGGAACTGTCTGAAACTTTTTGTTTTTTTTCATGATATCTCGCACTGTGGGAAAAATATCTAAAGTATAAATTTAGCCTATGGTGCGAATTTTAAATTAGCAGCATGTCAACTTTTTGCTGCACATTTTCATCTGTAATATCAACCCTTCAAATGAGGGGATAAAATGCATGGCCGATTCACAGCAAAATCCATAGCTGATTTTCTGCTGTGGAAATTATGCCATGTATTGCTGAGTTTGGTGCATGTTCTTAAAAACCGAAGACAGAACAAGACCCAAAAGAGAAACTTTGATAACCTCACACCTTGAACTATGCAGCAGGACTCAAGTTTGCACAATTAAGAAACAAATGCCCTATTCCCTTTTAATTAAAAAAATACGTTTATCTAAATGTTTCTTCCACACATGCTTAATAACAGTGGAAGCTTTTAAAGGCAACCTGTCACGTCCCCCTATACTACAAGTCTATGGACAGGACTCTAAAGAGTTAGACTTCCATGCCATGCGCCTACTTCAGCGACTATCAGCGCTGGGTCATGGTAGGGGGCGAGTATAATGAAATCTCTCCCATTCCTCTGGATTTATAAAACCTTGCCCCCACTGGCCCACCTCCTGCTCTCATACCTACATTTCCCCCATCCATGATATAGTTGATGTTTCCGGTCACATACCCCTTCGTAAGCACTCAGCCTCCTCCACTATGCCTGAGCTAGTTTCCTGTGCAGTGCATTACTATGGAGGAGGCTGAGTGACGGTTCTCTGCAGGCTCTACAAGGTGGTTCAGAAATTAGGCTGTATTTACATGGGCAGTAATAACGTGTGCGTTCTGTAGCGGCTGCAAGACCCACAGAACTTGTACACTGACATAATACATTTTCAATGCGTTAATTTACATGGGCTATTTTTCGCACTGGTATTGCAAGATCGAAAAATCGCTGCATACCCTACTTTTGTGTGCGTCTCACACAAGAATAGGACTTGTAATGTGGGACGTCTTGCGCAGCATGCGGACAGGAGAGTCTCGTGTAAATACAGCCTTTATATGCAGACTAGCCAGAAGTGTTAAGATGTTAGGTAGTCTGTAAACAGTTAAAGGGAATCGGTCACTGGCAGCAGAAAATAGTGACTGAGACCCTGGTTCCAGCACAGTTCCTTTTTTTAAAAAAATTTTTTTAGTCATTTTTCATAAAATCGCTGTCTGCAGCATGAGCGGAGTCTTCAAAATGGATGTGCGGATGCTCTCAAGCCCTAGATATTCATGATGTGCTGACTCCACCTCTCACTGGCTGATGATTTCTCCCTACGATCAAAACTGTCAATCAACCGCAGGAGGGTGTGGGAGCCTGTCGTTCATGGATAGGAGGACTTTGTGTTCGTTGTTGTTAAAAAAAAAAAAATTTCAAGTTTTTAAAAATCACAACGCTTTGGCATTGGGGTCTCTATTACTTATTCGGCATAAACCTATTGAAAGAATCAACTCTAGAAATCTTAAGATCTGTTCACAGCCAAACCCCCTATTCAGTAATATCTTACATATTCTGATGTCCTTGATCTTCTCACACATAGAGATAAATTATTAAAGCTCCTAAAAAGGGTTGTGCTACAAAGATGAAATGAATTCGGAGACCTGGTGCTTCTCTCACAGTATAGTTCTTTTATTGTGGTTTAAAGATCTGAAGGTTCTGGACGTCTTTTATGGGGTGACCACTTCAAATGGATAAACCTTGTTGTCACAGGAAACGAGCATCTCCCGGCTATTGCTCGTAGCAACTTTCTGCATTTGTCTTCCATCCAACACCTGTTGTTCCACAGTCAAGGCTGCGAACGCCCCCACATCTGTGGAGCTGGTATAGAAGAATGCAGTGCAGATACAAGCCATCACTGTCATTTACCCTCCTTGCCATGGCTGTCAGTAACGACTAATTGAAGATTCTGTGTGCGAAGAGCACAGAACAAACTGGTTCATCTGTATCAGATTCAAACCAGGGCTTCTAACACTTAACATAATGGGCTTTAGTGCCAGGTTAGAAGCTGAATTCATAGCTTATTTCAGGCTGGTGAGCACCTGAGATCTTGTTTAAAGATGCTCCCACAGATAGGTTTGCAAACAAAGTGTCCGTCCCGCCCCCCCCCCCCCCCCCCCTCCCGATGAGTGTAAACAGACAAAATTTGAAAAGAAAAAGTTCCCGCGCCCTAGGAGTTATATAGATGACCTATATGTAAAAAAAAGGCAGCATGCAAAGAAAGGCAATTACACTTACATTTTGGGCAGGGGGTTCCAAGATCAAGACCCCTCCTAAATCCCAAATGTGCTTTTGAATTGGTCACTGGAAAGATAAAGTCCACGATCTCAGCTTCTGGATTAAACCCTTTTATAGTTTGAATATACATACAGGAATACTAGTTGTGCAACGTGTTTCGAAGCAAGTTCCTTCTTTATCTTGGAGGAACTTCCTCCGAAATTCTTCGTATAACTTGTATTCCTGTCTGTATATTCTAGCAATAAAATAGTGTTTAATCCAGAAGTTAGGATTGTGAAGTTTATCCTTCCAGTGACTAATTCAAAAAGCACATCTGGTATTTAGGGGGGGGGAGGGGGGGGGATGTTGATCTTTGCATGCCACCTCTTTTTGGATGTATGTCATCTATATAACCTCTAGAGCACTTGAACTTTTGTCGTCATAGGTGTGAACATAGACTTAAAGGGGTTGTCTCGCGCCGAAACGGGGGTTTTTTTTTCCATAGGCCCCCCCCGTTCGGCGCAGGACAACCCCAATGGATGTGTTAAAAAAAACTAAAACATATTACTTACCCGAATCCCCGCTCTGCGACGTATTCCTTCTTCCTTCACCAAGATGGCTGCCGGGATCTTCACCCGCGATGCACCGTGGGTCCTTTCCCATGGTGCATCGTGGGCTCTGTGCGGTCCATTGCCGATTCCAGCCTCCTGATTGGCTGGAATCGGCACACGTGATGGGGCGGAGCTATGCGATGATGCGTAGAAGGGGCGAGCCAGAACGCAGCTAGTGCCTGGACCGAGCAGAAGGGGAGAAGACCGCACAGCGCAAGCGCGTCTAAAAAAGCAAGAAGACCTCAGAATTAGATGGATCCATGGAGACGGGGACGCTAGCAACGGAGCAGGTAAGTGAATAACTTCTGTATGGCTCATATTTAATGCACGATGCACATTACAAAGTGCATTAATATGGCCATACAGAAGTGTATAACCCCACTTGCTGCCGCGAGACAACCCCTTTAAACTTCCTTTACACAGGACAACTGTTGGGTGCTGAAGAACCCATCAGATGTCCCAGTGCTGATGGCTCCTGTTAAAAATTTAAAGGAGTTAAATCAGAATGACAAGTTTGCTCCTATCCCTAGGATGGGGGATAACTTGCTGATCAGTGGGAGTCTGGCTGTGTCCCCCAGTTCTCGTCAGTGCAATATAGGGATGCTTCTGCCACCTACAGAGCGGTCGCCGTGAATGAAGCACTGGCCGAACATGCGTGGTCAGTGCTCCATTCGGTACAGTGTGACTGACAGAAATACCCAAGAGCTTGCTTTAGGCTATCTCCACAGTCCCATTGAAAATAAATAGAACAGCAGCACGCCTGCTCATCTAGCCCACCATTCCTTTCCCTCTTCACTGGAAGGGGTGCAGTAAGGAGGACTGGGGACATGGAGCCCGTGTTTTCAGGATTGGTGGGGGATTCAGCAGTTAGACACCCACTGATCAGCAAGTTATTGCTTCTCCAAAGGATAGTCTGTAATTCTGGTTCAACCTCTTTAAAGTGTCCTAATACACTGTTCTTTAATTTCTCAACTCATCCCGGCTTCTTATCAGTGAAAGAAAACCTTCCTGTTTACGTTCACAGCTGAGAGTTTTCCACATTTGTATTAAGTATAGAATATTGTCTGTAGGCTAAATAGTCTTGTGCTGCTCTTACTTACACTAGCCTTAGGGCTCAGTTCAGGGCTTCCATCAGATTTTTATCTCCTTGATTTCAATGGCATTAAAAAAAAAACCATAAAGGCTTCTGTTTGCTTAAAATCCATCAGATATGTTTTTTAGATGGAAAAATAGCGCAGTTTGCAGAGTTATTTTTCTGTCCAAAAGAGACTGCTCAATTTTTGGAAGAGAGAAACAGAAAAAATGGTTGTTTTTTTTCCCCCCATTGATTTAAAAAAACAAAACAAAAAAAACTGAAAGCTGAGAGATGGAAACCTTGAACTGAGCCCTAACAAATGTGTGAAAGTAGCCTTAACTCCAGCTTTACACATTTTTATGTGCCCTGATACATTGTAACAGTCAAGAAGAACAATAGGGAGACTTGTACTTTCATATATTTTGGCTCATGTCCACGGGCAGTTCTTTACTGCGTAATACGCGAGCAATGCACACCCGCGTAATACATGGCAAATGATGTCAATGAAAGTCTATGGACTTTCATTGATCCATGCACATTTGTGTAGACACTGCATGTAGATATGCGCAAGAAATACATCACAGCATGCTCTATTTCTTTGCATAGCACGCAGTGTGACCCGGTACTTCTGTATAGGCAGCATATGCAAGTGCTGTCCACAGTTGCACTGCACATGACCCCGTGTGTGTGATACGCAGAAATGCGCAGTACACTCACTGTCCAAACACAAACAACGATATATATAACGCTGTGGGGACACCTGCATTGGTTTACCGCTATGGGCGCAGACATGAGGCCTTTAGCAAACAAAGGTTGCCTACAACAGATACTGTTGTGGAAGCTTGGAGAAATACTGAAAAACTTTACAACGTAGTATCTGCAGCATCTTTGGGGGAAAAATGGATTCGTTAGATACTTAAAACGACACCTTGCTGTGATTTCCTTACCTGAATGTAAAGTAGAGGATTCGCCAATTACAGACTTATTTAATGTTTAATTATGTAGAAGAGATATTGAGGTTCATATGAATATATTAATGACTGATGGTTTGCTATCCTGAAATAACTATTGTCATACTGACCTTGTTCACAGGTTGTATTTTTCCCCTTCTTTTCTGTTTTAGAATCAGGTATTTGGGCTCATCTAATGTCCCAAATGTTTGGATGCAGAATTCTTTCATGTGTTTTGAATCTATTCTAAGATTAGCCATTTTGGAATGAAGTGGTATCCGTTATAGGATTAAAACAGGATACCTCATACCACTGGATCTATTTATATGTTTGGAGACTTTCTAAATTCAATCTCAATATCCGTCCTGATGTGTAATCATTTAATTGTGTACGTTTTTTTTGTGGTTTTTTTTTTTTTTTTGGGGGGGGAGCGTGGGTTATAATTTAGTACTAAATAGTACCAAGGTTTATTGACAAAACTGCAACCGAAAACTCTGATATCATTAATTTCCTGTTTGTATGTAGTATCTGATTGGTAAATTTGTTGAATACGGTAGCAATATCCAGTATATCGGTGGGGGAGTATTTAATGGAGTTGTCCACTGCTTATCTATTGCTGATCTAGCTTCAGGGTAGATAATTGAAAACTGGAATTCAATAGGAACCGTGCCTGTGCTACCAACCAGGCCACAGCAATATATAGACCTGTCTGCTTTCAGTTCCATACACACTGGCAGCGGCCTGTTGAGCGGCTGATTGAGGAGCAGTCCCAAGTGACAGACCACTGCCAATCAAGTATTGATGAACTATCCTAGGTCATGAATAATTAAGAGGCGGACAACCTCTTTAAGTAGATCTTAGCCCGACCCACTAATCATCTCTGGGGGATGCTAATCTTATCCGTTCCATCCTTTCGACTGCTAGGGATCTTGTGTGTAGCATCCTCACATGCTACATATGTAAGTAGTACCCACAGGCATTGTTCAAAGAGATTATATTCAGGCAAGGCCGGTCTCACACAGCTGGATAAGAATTACAGATTCCGCGACAATAAAATTCACGGTAATGCGCAGATCCATCAAATGCATTGGATTATACAATTCCTCTTAAATTAGCGGGTTGGCATTGCGTAATTTGCTTGTGGAAAATAGAACTCAGCATGTTTTATTTTACAGCGGAATCTGTGACATACAGCCCATTGTTCTTTATGGTCACAGATCTATTTGGAGCCCATACACAATTTTATTGCTAAGCGACGGCGCAGGAAATATAAACAGAAAAAAAGGTGTACTGCTCATGACCGCCTGCGTGAATACATGGTCATACGCAGTACATTATGTGGCCGCACTTAGGGTCACAATCGGGCTCACAGCTGTAAACCGCTGCGTTCCTCCGCAAGCTAATTCTGCATATGGCTGTGTAAGCCCGGCCTAAAAGGGATTGTTCTCTATATTGGAACCCCTTTCTATGGGCCAGAACAGAGAGCTACTCTGTATAAGGAGTTCCAATTCAAGCGATTCATATGCTGTACATACAGCCATTAATCTGGCTGGAAATACCTGGCTATGGTAACCCCGTAAAAATCCTTTTTTTTTTCTATCGAAGATACCATACACAATGTGTTTTTGTTTTTTTCTTCTTAATTTCACTCTCTTCCACTGTAGCTGGGGCATCTGTAGGAGCTGTGTCCATTGGAACCACAGCTACTGGGAAAAATTATCCCCCTCTAGTAACAGTACTCACTAACAGAGCTGATCTGGGTTTGCTAGGACCCCACAGCACTGCTGCAGCAGGGGGCACCCAGCAGTCACGTGATCGCTGGGTCGAATAGCAGAAGTAACACTTTCTCTACTAACTACATAATGATCATTGAGCGCTACATAGCCTGCAGGAGAGAAGGCAGAAGTGGTTAAAAATAGCTTCTGCCTTCTCCTCAGAGTCCTCGGCTGTAACAAACAGCTCAGGTCCTGACCTGCTCCTGCTACATTGCAAGAGCCTTAATCCCGTGCCATATTTTTACCATCGACTGGGATTAAAGCCCACGACCAAGTGCTGCAAATGGGTCCATAACAGGTAATGGGCAACAGTTTGTTTTTTTTTTTTACTCAACACACCTGGCTCCCAGGGTACTGTTATGACCATGAGAAGCAGTGATCATCCATTTAGTTTGTACAACATGGAGTCCATTCAAATGATGTAATAAATGATTCTCCTGAGGTCTTTTAAAGAAGACCTGTCATGTATAAGCATCCTTGGCTTTACTGACACTATTGCTGCCTGTCTTTTTCCTCATACTCCCCATTTACACTTCTGGGCTCTTCTTAGATCCAGCTCCTAGAATCTGTCAATGAGTGTCATCAGTGGGCAGGGAAAACCTGACTGCACCCATCGATGGTGAGCGGAGGAGACCACCCACTTGATAGTTTCACTGCACTAGGAGCCAAATATAAAAAAGAGCTCATACAGGGGAATTGGGGTGAGTAAACCGGAAAGACAAAGAATTTGTGGCTGCAAAGCAATGCAGCTCAGCTGACAGACACGACAGGTCCTCTGTAAGTAGCTCTCCACTCCGGCTAATGCATTCCACAGTTGCCTACAGCAGTGTTTCTCAACTCCAGTCCTCAGGGACCCCCAACAGGTCATGTTTTCAGGATTTCCTCAGTATTCCACAGGTGATCTAATTATTGTTGGTGCCTCAGACATTACCACAGGTGTTCTTACTATAGGATATCCTGAAAACATGACCTGTTGGGGGTACCCGAGGACTGGAGTTGAGAAACGCTGGTCTACAGTGCCCCTTTCCAATTTTAATTCTGCTTATTGTTATAGTATATTAAACAAAATATGTGAACATACAAAACTATTCGCATTTGAAAGTAATAACATCAAATACTGAGAAGAACACCTGAAAACCCTAAGTATTTGTGCTCCACCAAGCAGAACTTTCTTTCAATCCCTTGAAGGATCCGGCATTTTTTCTGTACTCTGTCATTCTGATATATCTGGAGTGCAGAACAGACGGCCTCAGAACTTCCTCGGTAAAAACGAGTGGCCGTATTGTATTTTTAATAATGACAGACTAATAAAAAAAAGACCTTTCAAAGCCAATACATGTCCTCGTATCATGATGTGTACAGGCTAGTGGGACGGCTTGGCAAGTCCTAGATAAGAAAATGTGTTTGCGCTTCAATGCGGTGCTGAAAAGGTGCTAAGGGACCAAGAGCCACGCTGGCAGATCTGCATTGTTTGCAGTTAGGCCAGAAATTGAATAAGTGGCTAAAAGTTAATTAGGATTATCCTTATCCCCTGCAATAGTTTTAAATTAATTTGCCGAGACTTTGCTTCTGTAAGTATATGGAGACCTCTCCGGAAATGTGTTGGGAGAGGATCATCCAGATGCTGATGCTTCAAAGCGTGGCGGTGTCAAAAGAAAATCCTGCTAATAGTATTTATCCTAAATGTTTAATTTTATTGGTCCTTGCTCTAATTTTTCCTTTGAACTATTTAGAAAGACGCCATTTATACCCAGGAAGTGGCGATAATTGTATATACATGGCTCACTGGGCTTGAGATGTTCTCTTATCTAATGAATTATATCTCTGTGCTGCAGACTAAAAAGAAAATTACCTAGGAGCCATTGGTTCCTAAACTGAAACATCTAGCCGCCAAATACATTTTTAGTCACCAATTTGAAATACATATATACAGTTTAATACCATTAAAAAAAACTTCCTGTGTACAGCAACCGTCATCATTCCTCTGTTAAGGCCTCCTTTTCTGCTTCTTACAGCTGATGGTAGTTATGGTAGGTAAATTAGATCAGACTTTAATGCTACCCCCTAAGTATAAGAATAATAATTATTACAATATTGCCCCCTGCAAACAAGATCTAATGGACAGGAATAGAACTACTATACTACTGCCCCCTGTGGGCAGGAATAGAACTGCTACACTACCGGCCTAAAAAAAAGTGCCTATTCTCATGGCTGGGTAGATGTTACATTTTCAAAATGAACATCCTTCCATGTATCCTCTGCCTTTCAGGCACTACTGATCTCTATTTCGAAGATCATCTTCAAACACCTAAAGCACCTAAGTGCAGAGAAATGTAAAAAAAAATTAAATTCCGCCATCTTCCGGTGCGTCTTGTTTCTATGGCGCACAAACTGCCCTGACCTGATAACTTTATTCTATAATTCAGTTTGATTACTACGATACCCAACTTATATATATATATATATATATATATATATATATATATATATATATATATATATATATATATATATATATATATATATTATATATATATTATATATATATATTATATATATATATAATATATTTATTTTTTTTCCAAATTATTTTCTGCCATCATCTTCTGCGCGTAATAGCTTTTTAAATTTTCTGTTGACATAGTTGTGTACAGGCTAATTTTTTGTGGGATGTCCTATAGTTCGCGGTTTTGGTACCATATTTGGAATACATATGACTTTTTGATTGCTTTTTATTGCATTTTTTTCTTGGAGACAGGGTGACCAAAAAAAACGCATTTCAAGCGTTCTTTAGTTCTGACTACTTTCATCATGCGGGGTAGATAATTCGTTGCTTTGATAGAGTGGACTTTTACGGACGCAGCGATACCAAATATGTATTAGTTTTATTATTTAGATTCTTTTATTACAAATGGCAAAAGTTGTTTTTTTTTAATTTTTATTACTTTACTTTAAAAAAAAAAAAAAAAAAAAAAAAGACAATAAAGTTTTAAGTTCCCAGAGGGGACAACAACTTGCGGTGCTTTAATTGCTCCTGCAGTATGATGTAATGCTATAGCATTACATCATACTGTGATTGGGCAGGCAGTCTATCAAGTCACCCCCACAGGGATGGGCGTTTTGCCATGGCAGTCCTAGGGCCTTTCAGAAGGCCCCTGGCTGCCATGACACCCGCACGGCTCCCTGTGATCTCATCATGGGGGAGCTGTACGGGATCCCCAAACATCATTCGGGGGATTAAAATGCTGCTGTCAGAATTGACCGCGGCATTTAAAAGGATAACAGCTCCGATGAGCCGCATGGCTCATCGCAGCTGTTGCCACTGGGTGTCTGCTGTAAGAAACAGCCGGCTCCCAGGATGTATGAAGGGAGGTCGCCCCGCGATCTCCCTTCATACACATCCTGCATCTGTAGGACGTAAAAACACTAAGCTGGTCACTAAGGAGTTAAGGAACAAATTCATCTGCATAGACCTAAACTGGAGGGAGATCTGGGACTGCCAAACGTGACAGCATACCATCAAGAATCGCATCTAGCACAAGTCTTTGATTGGCATAGGCATGAAGATCTAAAGCATTGGATATCTCTATCACAAAGTGTTACACCTGTATCTTTGATTGCATTACCATGGCTCCTAGATAAAATTCCCATAAGTATTAAAAATCGCATCACAGTAGGACCCACATTGAAAGTGATTATTGAAGACCTTTCCAAGATTAGAGGTATCTTGGGCACCTCCTTTCCCCCTTCTGCTTTCTCTTTCCTGGGTAATCCGGGAGAAAGTGGTATTTCAACATTGGTGAGATAACCACAAAGACAAAGCACACCATTTACTCCAAAATGGATAATGGATGTCCATGGAAACGTTATCCAATATCTCCGATCCAGTACCGCAGATCATTCAACTCTGTCATTTTTTCAGTTCACTACCCTCCCCATGACTTTTCTCTCGTATTAAGACACCCTTTGAACAACTGCGCAACGCACAAGGCCCAGTTAGAAACACCCTCATTCTACTAAATTCACAGTCTTAATCACCAGATCCCATCTACATTAAAAAATGGGAGAGCGATCTCTCAATGTCATTTACGATAGAACAAAAACAAAAAATGTACACCTTCACGCATAAATCTTCAATATCCAGTAGAGTCGGGGTTCAAGATTTTCTCTTGTTGGTACAAGGTGCCCTCCCGCCTCCACACCATGATGCCTTCTATATCTCCACTTTGCTGGAGATGCAGGAGAGAACAAGGTACTCTCATGCATATCTTTTGAAACTTTTTTAAAATAAAAATTTATAAAAAAAATTATATCTTGTTTCTACATAGGCTCCTACTTGCCTTTTATGTGTCAACCAAACTTGGTACACATACTTTTCATGATCCGACTTTAAATATTTTGCTGTAGCAGCTTAAGGAATGATTATAGGTTTCTATGTGCAACAAACAGTTCTTTACAGTTTCAATAAATGAGGCCTATTGTATAATCTATGGCAAAATAATGAATGCATGAAAAGTGAAATAGCTGGCACTACTGAGTAATAACCACAAGCAGCACACTAACCCAAACCTGAGAGAATGCAATGAATAGGAAGGATTGTGCAAAAATTTCCAAATACATACTCTTTAACCCGTTCGTAACTATTTAATAAAACATTAAAAATGCACAATGTCCAAAGGGGGTGCAACCGCCAAGTCACAGTTCTTATAGGATACTTCTCCACAAATCACAAAATAATTCACCAATCAGTAAGCAAAAGTAGTAATACAAAAAAACCCAGCACGTGCGTAATGCCTCTGCCCTGTGCCGGTCACTGCACTGGCTGCCCGTTAAATATAGAATTCAATTTAAACTCGTTACCTTCATCCACAAAGCCCTCCACAGCGCAGCGCCCCCTATATTGCCTCCCTCATCTCAATCCATCACCCAGCCCGGGGCTCTCCGCTCTGCTAACGAAACTAGACAGCACGCCCCTCTAATTCGAACTTCTCATTCCCGCCTCCAAGACTTCTCCAGAGCAGCAGCGGTCCTCTGGAATGCATTACCAAAGGCTACCCAGGCAATCCAGGACTCGCAGAACTTCAGGGTGGCATACCGCATTCCCTAAACAAACCCCGCTGTACTCCGCCTGATAACATGCTCCCTGGCCTATTGACTGCAATCCCTGCTAGCCGTCATAAACCGTTCCTGCAGTCACACCGATTCAGCCGTCACACGGCCAATGTCTGACCATTGTCTATGTGTATAGCATCCATCACGCTCCACCTCGCCATACCGTGCACATCTCCAACCCCTTTACCTTCTGTATCACCCCATTACTTGTAGTATGTAAGCTCGTTAGAGCAGGACTCTCACCTCCATTGTTTCCATTAACTGATTACTATGTAACCGTGGTTCTGTAATTTTTGTACTTTTGTCTTTCTGTATTCCCCTGTCTATGAAAGTGCTGCGGAATATGTTGGCGCTATACAAATAAAATTATTATTAATCCAAAAATACCCAGCGTGGTACCCATATAAGAAAAGATTCCCCAGCACTACATAAAAAATACTGCAACAAATTCAGTAATGCCTAAGAACAATGCATCGTAAGAGCAACAAGCCAAGGGTCCTGAACCAATTACTAAAGTGAGGATGATGGAGCAACCCCACGCGTATTGCAAAGCCACACTAATGGATTTTTTTATAGTATTTCTTTTAAGATCAGTTGTAGATCAGTTTCTTCTTCTTTTTATTTTTATTTTTTTATAATTAAGTTATGACATTTTATTGCTGCATGTTTTACAATCCCCATTAATTGTTTAAGACACGTAGCCTATTTTATTGTGTATGTTATTGGGATAGTCTTCCTCTAGAAGAGAGCAGAAGGCAGTAAAAGCTCTATTCTTGTTATATAAACACCCCACGGGGAGCCATGCTGCCAAAGCTCCCTCATTCACTTAGACTTTTTATAGCAGGAAGGAAAAGCTTGGTGGTGCTAGAAGCACATGGCCCGTTCATTCATTACTTACTAATAAAATCAGCACATCAACGCGGAAGAAATTGTATCAGTAGAAGATTAGCGGATTAGTCCACTTAGTGCGAATTTTACTACAGAACTGTTCTAATTTGCTATATCTCCATTATGTTCGGTGTTGTGGTGATTATGGGCTGCTTGGAAGCAGATGGGTGAAATCAAGAATTTTCTGATGGTTATAAAATGGCAAAATAAACTATACTCTCTCCTGTCTTATCCATCGGGAAATGCAGCAGCGGGTCCCATTAGAATGTCGGCCTCTGACAACCGAAGTCACGAGACTGCTGCAGTCAATCAGAGGCTGCAGCGTCGCCACCTATGCTCCTGGCATCATGAAACCAAGAGTTCTGCATGATGATGCTGCCGCTTCTGATTGGCTGCAGCAGGCACGTGACCTCACTGTCTGCAGAGACTAGCATCATGAGAGGTGCTGCAGCATTTTGAATGGGGAGAAGAAAGAGCATATGGTTTATTTTAATGCATTAGCAATATATTTTCATAGTGAATTCAATAAAAAGGTTTAAAATATTTTTTTTTTTTCTTCCATCCTTGTAATATTGCGGGCAGCAGTCTGCTTATTCTTAGTGCACAATAGCAGGACAGCAGTATATTGTATAATCTATCCACCACTACATAGATCTTCCCTTCCGCAACTATGACATCTATCTGTGCATCCACCTTCTGCTGACCTGATGAGAGAGTGAACGGGGTGAAAGCTTGGAATTCTTCTATACTAATGTATTGATGACACATGTTGTAGAACAGAGATTCCCAACCGGGGTGCCGCAGCACCCTGGTGTGCTGTGAGAGTCTGCTGTGAGGGTGGATTGGATGTTCAAATCCCAGTGGCCTAGTCATGTCCTGGGGCTGCCCGCAAGTACTGTGGATATAGTGGCTGCTACAGGCATCCCACTAAGCCTCCAATTGGTGAGGTGGCTGACTTCCAAGTGGTGTGTGACTACTGTGGCCAGTAGGATACACAGGTCCCATGTGAGCTTGTAACCTGAGAGTGAGGAAGGGCTGAAGTGGAAGGAAGGAGTGCCGGGGAACAAAGGGTAGCCTTATTAACGATAGGGCAACAAGGGGCAGCATATTTAGTGGGCAACAAAGAGCATTTTTAATGATTGATTGGACAATAAGGGGAAGCCTTTTTCCTGATGCTGGTATGAAAGGGGAGTTATTATTACTAGGGCCACTGAAAAGGGGTGCTGTTACTATTGGGGCCACTGGGAAATGGAGGTAAAATCATATGTCGTGATACTTTCCTGACCAAACCCCCTTTTTCGTAAGTGTGCCCCGCTATAAAAACTTTTCCCAGGGGTGTCCCAAGGCTGAAAAGGTTGGGAAACCCTAATTGTAGAGGGATATAAGGTACTGTAAGGGCATTTTCAGATGGTAGAATCCCCATAGGATTTTTCAGTGTAAATTCTGCCTCAAAATCTGTGGTTGAGCCAGGGACTTGCACTGCAATATACCACAGATCTACACTCTTATTAAAGTGATCCTCTGGTCCTAGACAAAGATGGTCGCACCTCTTCTCTGACTACCCGCTGCACACTGAGCATGACTATGCGGCATTTGTGTAAGACCCTTCACCTGCTGTGATTGACCAGTGCTGCCTAGGCAAGCTGAGCTGGCCAGTCAGAGCGGCATGTAGTGGCTTACGATGCGCAGTGTGTAATCGGGTAGTCAGAGAAGCGTTGCGGCCATCTTCGTTTGTTTAGGACCTAAGGGTTGCGTAAAACCCGTCTCAATCATGAAATCCATGTGTGTAATCCTCTTCAAGAAATGGCGTGTTTACTCTGTAGCGGTCATTACCATTAGAAGCAATTGTACGCAGATTTGATATGGAATCCGTGGCAAGCAAACGTGGTGTGAGCATACTCCGCTGCGGGTCTGCATTATATCAGAAATCTGGCATTATTAAACACTGGTATTCCCACTTTATATTAGAAATGGGCTTTGCATGTGTATTTCTTGCTAGACCCTGCTCACATCCAGAAATTCAGTCCAGCTCTGCTGATTTTCAGTTGTTGTCCCCTGCAACGTTTTTGCTACTTTGTATAAGACGACCCCCCAACTGTCACCTTATACGCCGGCAATACAGCGGAGCAAAGAATAAAAATCATTACTCACTTCTCCTGGTGTTCTGCGCCGCTGCTGCAGGCTGTCGCTTCCTCCTGGTTCCCGGCAGAGCATTGCTTTCTCTATGAAGGGCTTTAAATCCCCGCCTCCAGAAACACATGTGCCTTCAGCCAATCACAGCCAATGACAATGATGTCATTGAATGGCTGTGATTGGCTGAAGGCACGTGTGTTTCTGGAGGCGGGGATTTCAACCACTGCGTCCAGAAAGCAATGCTCTGCCGGGGACCAGGAGGGAGCGACAGCCTGCAGGAGCACCGCAGAAGCATCGGTGAAGTGAGTAATGATTTTTATTCTTTGCTCCACTGTATTCCTGGCGTATAAGGTGACAGTTGGGGGGTCTTCTTATACGCCCCGTCGCCTTAAACGCCGGTATATATTTTTATTGTAACACATTTCTGGATGAATTGCAGGGAAGGGCTTATATATTTAAGCCCTTCCCGACCATTCATCCCGCGATCGCCGGCAGCCCATTGCTTTCAGTGGAACCTGCTGTATTGCTGGCTCCATTGAATTCAATGGGCAAACATCGTTCTTCTCTGCCACAGCTGTTACAGCTATGGCAGGGGAGAACGATCTTTATGCTGACAGTGGGGGGGGGGGGGCACTCTTGCCGCTATTGTGGCTTAATAGTGGGACCTGGGAACTTGAGATGCAGCCCAACATGTAGCCCCTCGCCTGCCCTATCCGTTGCTGTCTCGTTCCCATCACTTTCTTGAATTGCCCCAATTTTCACAAATGAAAACCTTAGCGAGCATCGGCGATATACAAAAATGCTCGGGTCGCCCATTGACTTCAATGGGGTTCGTTACTCGAAACGAACCCTCGAGCATCGCGAAAATTTCGTCCCGAGTAACGAGCACCCGAGCATTTTGGTGCTCGCTCATCTCTACTACTTTGTTTTCACTATTCCCTTCAGTATTGAAAACTGCAACATGGGCAAAAAAGGCATATGCTTTTAAATGTGCGCAGCGGGGCAATTTTAATTAGAAACTGGTCTAGAAACATTTCATTTCACGGATTAAAAAAAAAAGACTAGCTAAAACCACGTGTTTGAGTAAATCAAATAACCTTGTAATTCAGAAAGGTTTTGTAGGCACAGCAAGTGGCATGTTTGCTATTGCTTTTATGTATTTTTGTGCGCTAGGGTATAACCCTTTCATGACCAGTATCACACACACAAATAATTTTTACATATAAAGTTTTGCCTTCCTTGACCAACAATTGGCTGAGATGAGTAGACCACTAATTACAAGGTGGCTGGGATGATTGAAACAGTCAGACGTGGCTGAGCTATGGTATTCTCATAACTCCCATAGAAAACAATGGGAGGTGCGTAAATCGTGTAGCACAGTTGTTGGCGCAACAGCTACCAGACTTTTATTAAACACATCCTGTCTGTGAAGTAGGATTAAGGCTCATCTACACGCAACGATTGTCATTTGAATGAATGAATGACTTTCTTTGCTTTCTAATGTTAAAGGAGATGTCCCGAGGCAGCAAGTGGGTCTATACACTTCTGCATGGCCATAATAATGCACTTTGTAATGTACATTGTGCATTAATTATGAGCCATACAGAAGTTATAAAAAGTTTTATACTTACCTGCTCCGTTGCTAGCGTCCTCGTCTCCATGGAGCCGACTAATTTTTGGCCTCCGATGGCCAAATTAGCCGCGCTTGCGCAGTCCGGGTCTTCAGCAGTCTTCTATGGAGCCGCTCGTGCCAGAGAGCGGCTCCGTGTAGCTCCGCCCCGTCACGTGCCGATTCCAGCCAATCAGGAGGCTGGAATCGGCAGTGGACCGCACAGAAGAGCTGCGGTCCACGAAGGTAGAAGATCCCGGCGGCCATCTTCAGCAGGTGAGTATGAAGACGCCGGACCGCCGGGATTCAGGTAAGCGCTGTGCGGGTGGTTTTTTTAACCCCTGCATCGGGGTTGTCTCGCGCCGAACGGGGGGGGGGGTTAAAAAAAAAAAAAACCCGTTTCGGCGCGGGACATCTCCTTTAAGCGATTACACGTAAAGCTAATCCTTTGAAATCCTCGCCATTTCCTTCGTTAGCTATGTAAACACTGCATATGTTTGCTCAGATGGTTGTGTGTTTATGCGAAGAATCTCCGGCCAGGAGGTTTTTAATTAGTGTGAAGAAAAAACCATTGTCTTGTGCTGCATGAGTCATTGTGTTTATCTCCGCAGTCACCCTCCCCTCAAGTTGTTTGAAAGACTGAACAACTGAACGAATGCTATTTAAACTTATCGACAAGCGAACAAACTAACAACTATGTTTATGCAGGCTACAACTAAAGAGCTTATTCAGATGACCTTATATCGGCTGGCTTTTCACGCCCAGCCACTATACAGTGTCCCTCTCTGCAGGGGGAGGAGGCTGGAAGAGTCGGGAGCAGTGCTCTGAGCTCCCGCCGCCTCCGCACTATTTGCAATGGGAGGGGGTGGGGCGGAGCTAAGTCCCCGTCACTTAGCTCCATTCCCGCCCTGCCCCCTCTCATTGCAAATCGTGGTGAGGGCTGGAGAGTGAGCGAGAGCTCAGTGTACTGCTCCCAGCTCTTCCAGCTTCCTCCCCCTGCAGAGAGGGACACTGTGTATTGGACGGGCGTGAAAACCCAGCCGATATACGGTTGTCTGAATAAGCCCAAAAGCTGCTTTTTCCATGTGATTGTTGCCTCTTAAGTATATACTGTACCCTGTTGATGTATGTACTGTAGAGGAGCAGTCAAGTATGCTTACAATTGGTGGGCAAAAGAAGATAAAATAATGAATGTTTACAAAATAAATCTACGGTCAAAGTAGATTACAGTTGTAAGTAACATTTTAAGGCAGATTTGTAGGATTTTCCTCCATCAATGAAGCTGCGAACAGAACAGGAATCTTCAATATTTTTTTTTTCCTTTTTGCATTGAAAATCTCCATCTGTAAGACCTTTAGCATTTTCTAAAAAGTAAGAGATTATAATATTTTAGCAGTTTTAGTCTATAATCTATTTAAATTACTCAACCTCCCCCACCCCCACCCCCTGCTTGGTAACATTTAGCTCTATGATATCTGTGTCATAGTGGTTTCCATAGTTACACATCTCAGCAGTTTCTAGTAGTGGCAAAATTCTACCCAAAAAAATGAGCGGCAGGCCAGTTTTCTATGGGAGTAGTACAGTCCATAGCCCGCAACACCTGCACACCCCATGGTTAAGGTTGCCACCGGTCTGTAAATTCCTGGACACTTTTTCCACTGTCCATAAAAAAATTTGAAGTTGGTAGAACCAATGCTACTTATTATTGCAGTTATCCTAGTAAGGGCTCCTTCATACTTGCGATCACGATATTACCATGAGAATATCGCAGTTTTATTTACGTGATTTTTAGCGCCAGCAGTGCTTTTTCTTGTGAGAAATTGCACATTGCATCGCTGCTGCCCATGATTTTCTTGCACAAAAGTGAATGAGTTTCTAATGTTAAAAACGCATTACAGGAAAATTGCATGCATTCCGATGCGATAAAAAGGAGGCTCCATAGGGAAACATGGGCTAGAAAAAAGACAGAAAGAAAAAGGACAGAAAGAAAGGACATGGTGCGTTTTTTTTTTTTATTGCAAGATCGCATGCGTGAAAACATGGCCAATCAGAATGAAACCATTGAAAAGCATAGGTTTCATAATTCTGCGCTTTTACCCGCATCACATGGTCTTACCACCGGTGTGAAGGCAGCCTAAGGGTATGTTCCAGGTTGTGGTCACCACCAGCGACAAAAACCCCACCCTACCAGTAGCCAATGGCCCCATGATCTTGCTGGCATTCTCAACTGGATCATGCAGCCTTTTGCTGCTGTGGCTGTTTGGGGTTTCAGCCACATGTTACCACCTTGTCAGACTGAACCCCAAATGCTGCTAATCTGTTGACGTCACTTCTAGGCTGTAGATATATGGTGCAGATTTTGAGGTGGTTTATGATGTGGATCCGCAGCGGATTTCACCTTTTTAATTGAAGGGGTGAATTCTACTGTGAATCCGCAGCAAAATTCACGCAAATGGTACAAATTTTGGGGGCTGACAACGCTGGAGAGGTGATGTATGTGTTTTTTTTTGTTGTTGCTGTTTTTTCCTTTAACTAGGGCTTAGATTAGGGCTTTAGTGGCAGTAGAATTTCTTACTGTCAAAGTTGCACCGCAAGAAAACCGCGTTTTTGTGCTATGCGATGCAACAGAGACGAAGGCTCCGTAAGGAAACATGGGCTACAAAACCTTGCGTGTCTCGTGCATATTGCCGGACCCGCAAGGCTTTTGTGTCGGGTTGTTGCATGCTACAAAACTTCACATGTTTGAAGGAACCCATAGGAAAGCATGGGCTTCGCATACATGCGATTTGTAGCAATGTGACAAAATCGTGCGACTTTGGCGCTTGTGTGAAGCAGGCTTTAAGGCCAGGATTCGATCACGGCTATGCTTCATTTATGCAATTTTATGTTGCGTACGGGCAAGCTTAAAATTGCATACAGTTCTGTGAAAGATGCCTTATGGGCCCTTTACACGAAATGACTTGTTCGGCCAAGATACCTGACAGCTCGTCCTAGTGAGAATTGCTCCCGTGCTTTTACACAGAGACGATCAACTCTGGGGATCATTTTCGCCCATCCGCCTCCATTCACAGTGAGCATAAATGAACAACTGCCTGTTTACAAGGACTGATCTGTCGTTCAGTTTTCTGCATGCATAAACTGAATGCCGAATGAAAAAATTCTTTCATCTTTCAGTCATGCATGTATTTACACTGAACAATAGTCATTCAGATTCCTGCTGAATGCTGGAATCTGAACGATTTATCAGCCCGTGTAGAAGAGCCCTAAGTGTGAGTGTCCAACTAGTTTAAGGATAATTTAAAACATGTAGGATGACTGCACATTAGTCACATATGACCAGGTCATGTCAGTGTTGAGGCTGTTCCATGGTCTCTCTGTTCTGGCTTATCGCTGGGGATCTCGAACCGGAGTTCCGTTCAGCTCTCCGATGATTGTAAGCGTTAAAGGGCTAGCACTCAATAATAGAAGTAAGCTGGAGATAATCTTGCTCCCTATTTTTCAGTCTGCATCTCTTTTTAATAGACAACACAGGGGTTAACCCTTTCCAATCCAATTTGTATCCTGGTTTTCCTAGTGGGCTTACTCTTTTTCGGACGTTATACAATGGTGCTATATGCTGGCTAAAGCCAATGCTGCATGAGGTGACACGTTGGATAGGCTCTGACAGCAGAGAGGCTGGCAATATATAGTAAGAGAACCCCGACGGACTTTTTCCAACATCGGAGCTGTACAGCCTTAAATCATAATGTCTTTAGACGTCAGTGGATTGGAAAGGGTTAGTCTCCTTATGATCTGCTCCATTTTTGGCTGACAACAGTCATGGGTGTGGCATAGCGAAGGGGAGGGTGGGACTTAAGGAGCTTTTTGTCCTACTAGAGATACAGTAGGGGGAGTTTGCTGCTGCAGCCCCTTGTCTTACCGCTAGACACAGGACAGTGAACAGGGGGACATGGCTGATCACCTGGAACACACACAGAGCATTTCTTTAGATCTTTTCTAAGTTTTAATTGTAATATAAGCCAAAAATAGGATGAAAAGAAAGATCTCAATCAACCGCTCCATAGCTTATGAAGCAATTGAGAAATTAGTAGTGTATGGAGAGGAGAGCTCCTGTCCTAGACTCCTTAGCATGCCCATGGACATTTCCTGTCCCTGCAGGGCCATTGTGTAGAAAATGTAGCATTTACATCATCCGCTAACATCTGATCCTGAGCTCTGCCGACAGTCAGATCTTTCCTAATCCGCTCCCACTAGCAGGACCTGCTTTATGAAAATGTACTGCCAAAACCACACCGCCATAGGACATGTATATGTTTAGAATCAGTAGACTCCGCCTCTATAACGGAAACCTTGACAGTGACACTATATACTTATGAGTCAACTACATTATATCCAGGAAAGATTAGGTACAAATGTGTCCACCCTTATAATAGTTCGAATTTAGTTCAGAACTGAAATTTCTCATGAAACAGCTTCAATACAATTTCATGACATGCAACCATCACCCTTGACAGGGTGCGACTCTCAACACAACCACTAGGTGGCTACACTAACTACATATAGCATAGACATCTTGTGACAGAGTATCGCAAAATCATTTTTTGAAAAGTGGGTTATCTGCTGACACATATCTAAACATATCCAACCAAGAATTAAGGTAAGTAAAGATAGGTCTGTATATATTGAAAAGTATTACTGTATCTGCTTTATAATAGTATAGGAGAAACTGAGTCGGCTCACTGTTGAAATCTGCACAAGGTATGTGTAAGATCTTCAAGCTTTGTTTCATCTTCATAGAAGAATATGCAGACACACAGACCCTGGTGCAATCCCGCTTACCTGTTTTGAGCTACAAGCTCTTCCTCATGAGGAAGAAACATGTAAGCCGGATTGAACCAGGGTCTGTGCCTCTGCATACACTTTTATAAAGATAAAATAAAGTTTTGAAGATTTTATACATAGCATGTTTGGATATCCTCCTATTTATTGCTGGTTTAGGCCGGCTTCACATCCGCATTGGAACAGACGATCAGAGGTTGTATCACAGATCCAACTCAAAATACCGGGAGAAAAAGCTCCAGCATCGCCTTTTCTTCCATCCAATGCTGGGCACCTGATTGGAAACAGACTTAAAGGGGTTGTCTCACGCCGAAACGGTTTTTTTTTTTATTCAATAGGCCCCCCGTTCGGCGCGAGACAAACCCGATGCATGTGTTAAAAAAAAAAAACGGGTAGTACTTACCCGAATCCGACTTCTTCCTTCTTCTTACTTACCTTAGTAAGATGGCCGCCGGGATCTTCACTGTGAGGTCCATTGCCGATTCCAGCCTCCTGATTGGCTGGAATCGGCACACGTGACGGGGCGGAGCTACAAGCAGCAGCCCTCCGGCACGAGCGGGCCCCATTCAGAAGGCAGAAGACCGCACAGCGCAAGCGCGTCTAAAATCGCCAGAAGAGGCGATTTTAGACGGATCCATGGAGACGAGGACGCCAGCAACGGAACAGGTAAGTGAATAACTTCTGTATGGCTCAGAATTAATGCACGATGTATATTACAAAGTGCATTAATATGGCCATACAGAAGTGCATAACCCCACATGCTTTCATGAGACAACCCCTTTAACCCCATTAAAGTCAATGGGGTCTGTTCGTCACTGTTCATTTCCTTCCTGAGACGGAGCCGTTCGGTCTGCTGCTTCTCGAACTGAGCAGGAAAGTGAAACCCTAAGTGCGGGTGTGAAACCACTCTTATACTACCCTGATCTTGATGCACTATTACAGCTCATGCAGTTAAAATAGGGGTGTCTACTGCCGTCTATTGCAAACAGTAGTTGGTCACATATTTCAGCAGGTGGTGATATATAATTCTTTATCTTCTCGGCAGTGGTAGAGTTTTTGTAATTGCTGCAAAGTCATCTGCGGCATAACTTCCCATCAAATAAATATGCCGTTTGTCCATGAGTTTAACCTTGCATCACTGTATAGTTTTAAACTTTATGCAGTAGCCTCTCACATTGATTGAGGCAATCACATGGGGCATCTCCTTACAGTGTAAGTATCATGATCAAATCTGTCTTGTTCAGTCTGAAAAGATTTGTCTATAAAGTTACTGCAAGCTTAATCGCATTAAAATGAAGAGAACTGCAGTACCATTCTGAGCCACTACACTGGGTACAGTGCTGTGCTAGTTCTCTAGTTCTTGCAAATAGCTGATGGTCATGGGTGCTAGTACATATTAGTAGTATGTTTACCCTGCAGGTAAGTCACCATTGTTTTACAACTGGTAAAACCCCTGTTACCTTTTTTAAAGTGTATTCGTAATCAGTGGTGACTGAACGGAGCAGGAAAGTCAAACCCTGAGCGCTGATGTGAAACCACCCTTATGGGATGTAGCAGAGTCAACTGTCCATGATGTGAAAAGAGACTGTTGATTGAAATGTAGTCACTATATAATGTATGTGACCCTCTTATTGAAGTGTGGTCATCTTTGATACATCTGAATCATTGAGCTCATGAGGATCTACTGCACTATAAAGCCGATTTCTTGTAACCTACATTTAAAATGGAATATCATTGAAACATGTTATGGTTCCTGAATGAGAGGCTTGACATCCGCGAGGCTTCAGTCCATACTTGGGAAGGAGCAGGTGCACCGCTAATGTGCCGTTTAAAGTAATGAGCATGAAAGCAGCATGTGATCAAAATGCAGATGTGGGAATTACTTCAGAAAGTTGTAACACATTTGTCACTTATTTAGGTGTGACATTACTGTTCACAAACCTCTTAGTCCAAGCCACATACTATTACGTGTGTCTGGCCCTTGAGGATACGGCAGCATTCTTGTATTGTCTTCAGTATGAGCTTAGGATCATCGGCTGAAGGAAGGGATGTAATGGAGCAGGACTGGCTGCTGCGTACAACACATAGGTAGTTCTGTAGGCAGCAGTACATGGCTCATATTCTCACTTTCTTTATGTTTTTGGTCTGAGCTCTGCTATTGGCTGCAGTCCCTGTGATGTCCCATAAACCGGGTGGGAAAGCAGCTGTAAATAGAGACCGGAGCATTGGTGTAGGACACAGCGGAAGCGGGAAGAGGTGAATATATTGCTATTTTACTGTATATGGAAGTGGTTGTTCCGAGATTTTATAACTCTGACAACTACTTTAACAAGGAATGTACTTGCGCTGTCTTAATGCTGTATTTATACAGGTGAGAGCGATGTAGGGTAGAGAAAATCAGACTCACAAACCTGCAATTTTCAGGCTTTTGTGATGTATTTCTGCATAAAAAAAACAAAAACGCAACTCTCATCACTGTATGCGTTTTGCATGCGTGAGAAAAAAAATTGCATGTAGTTGCATTTTCTTTTTTCATTTTAGTTAATGCATCACACTCGCATGTGAGTGTAATGCGATTCCACACACCCCCTCCTCCCACTCCGTAGGAAAAAGTGAGCGATTTTTGCAGCAGAATCGCCCAAAATTAGTACATGCTGCGATTTACTTCATTGAAAATGTGTTTCATTTCTCGTGCAAGGTCTGTGCGTCTCACAATTGCACAGAGCTTGTGAGTGAATATTGCCTATGTAAATACAGCCTCAGCCATTCTACCAGGGATCAGCAAGGGACAAAAGTGGTCTGGTAGCTGCGTATTGATGTGGCTTGCATCCTCAGTGTGAGTGGTGCATAAGTAGAATATTTGCAGCATCTGCCCTAGATGTGAGTTGTGTATCTTATACTTGAGGTGCAGCATGTGTCCTGTGTGACTGGTGCATGAATGGTAAAAAGGTGAAGTCCCCTAGTGCAATCACCAAGTTGTGACTGACTCCTAGGGTGATGTCACATCGTGGTTTGCCATTGCCTTGCCCAGTCATCTTTTTACCCCCCAGCAAGCTGGGTACTCATTTTACCGAGTCAACCTTGAGCCAGTTACCTGAACCAAGTGGGGATTGAACCTGCAACCTTCAGGTCATGAGCAAGAGCTTGGGACTGCATTCTGCTGCCTTAATACTCTGTGCCACATGAGGCATGAATGATGCTTCTGCCATACATATGCTGTGTGAGTGGCTCATATTTGGATCTAGCATATGATTGGTAGACTTACAGCAGGGATACATGTGGGTGACGTGACCAGTGAAGGCATATTTATCACACACTTCCTGCACGGAGCCCCTATGTTGTTAGTGACCGATGTTGGTGCCGTCTGGAGAAGATGCCACACGTGTGCTAAAATTCCCCAAACCTTAGCTGCTAATTATAAGCTTCCTTTCTAGTGTGTGATGGCTCCAAAGATGCATCCTTTTTAGCTAGATGTAATGTGTATTATAGGCAGAGATCAGACGTGTACAGTCTACAGTTCAAGAACATTTCCAGCCAACTGCAGGATAAACGGATTTATCCTTGGCTCCATTAAACTAAGCAGATGGCGTCAGTCCTGCCGTGTACGATTTTTCTTTTCTTTTCTTGCTCTGATATGGACAGCACTGTGAACAATGGAGGGGGCGGCTCATGGCTAATAAACAGAGTACACACCTACTTTATCGGAATTAGTATCTGACTTAAGAAAGTATGTGCCAGCACATGAAAACAATATTTTATTTTCCTCAATGCTTTCAATTGCAACAAATTTGGCTTTTAGTGCTTCCTGTGCAAGTCGCTATGGAACTATCTGATGGGCAAGTTTTCCAGACTCTCATCCCCCTCCATACTTGCAAGAACGTCTCTCACGTGGGTGATTGACATCTCCAGCTCAGGCTGGGAGATACCATGCGTCTGTGCCGACACTGCACTTGCAGCTTTGGCGCATACTCCATGCCATCTCTTCATCTCTCCATAGTCCCAATGAGGTTGCATGCATGCACCACAGCTGGAAGTGCAGCACAGATGCACATAGTCTACACTCTAAGCTGGAGACGTTAATCATCCACTTGTGGGACGTGGTTGCAAGTATGGACGTGGTGAGAGAGCCTAGACGACCTATAAATAGTGGAACCACCCATCAGACAGTTCCATAGTGACTTGCATACCAGGCGAAAAGTGCTGGAAGTCAAATTTTTTACAACTGCAGGCACGGAGGAGAATAAAGTACGGTTTTCACCTGTAGTTGGCACATTCTATATTGGGAGTAGTTACTTATACTATGTAATTATAGGTGAGACTTCCTATGGTATAATGGATAATGAGACAAAAAGGCATGTATGTCATTTTTTTCATCAACTCTTTTTCATAAAATGTCCTTATTTCTGTTGCTCACAACTCCATCTTTCTATTCTCTTTGGGTTACTTCACCCTTTGTCTTGACACATAAATTATTATTTTTTTTAATCTTCAGCCCACATCCATTGAAAATAACGATAGTGCCAGCTGTTTTGGCCAGTTTTTTATTTTGCCTTTAAAAACTACCTATTTGTAGAGTTTTTATTATTTGGATCGCTGCTCTTGTACCGGTTGGGTGAGGGGTAGATTTCTTAGGTGATGCTCAGACTCTCTTGTTTGATGGACTCTATTTAGCTTCCTCCTTCACCATTGTGGTATAAAACCGTAAATATTGCCCAGAAATGTTTCAGGAAGGATTAGGAGTTCTTTTCTTGATATATTAGTCATTTCTTGTAAAACTGTATTTATTTAAAATTTTTTTGTTAAATTCTATGCAACCAGAAGTAGATTAATGTTGATGTCAAACATATCATAGCTGCACAAAGTGAAATATAGATCTCCCATGCTTTAGTGAGTCTTGTGGCTCCAAAAACTTTCTGAGATGTATTTGAGTGTTGGGAACAGAGGATAGAAAATGGCAGTGTCTCGTGTGACCTATTCTATTGTGATACACATGAATGTCTATTTTACATGGCTGAAACACAAAAAAAACAATCAGAAGACATTCTGTATACTTGTCCCTTCATCCCATCCCACCAGTGGACATAAGGCCTAAGAGGCTGGTAGAAATGATCCCCCAATTTTAGTTTTGATCCCCTTCTCTCCTGTACCTTCTCTATCTTCTGTTGGATCAAATGCTGAAAGTGAGCTAGTCTCCAAGCTACTTTCTTCTTCTTGCCCTACTATCTGCATTAGTGACCCCATTCCCTCTCACCACCTGAAGTGTCTCCCCAGCCATTATCGGTCACTTTACAAGAATATTGAACTTGTCTTTCTTCTGGTATTCTTCCCTCCACCTTTTAAACATGCTGTCATATCCCCATTACTAAAGAAACAGTCTGGACTCATCCTGTGCTGACAACTACCGACTTGTCTCTAATCTCCCCTTCATCTCCAAACTCCTGGACCGTCCGGTCTAGTCTCCTCTAATAAGCTGTTTCTCAGATAACTCTCTCCTTTGGATCCTTACAGTCTGGTTTTCACTCTCTGACACTTCAGTAAGAGCTGTTTGTGTAGAATGTAAATGATCCTCCTGGATTTCTCTCCGATGTTTGATAGCGTAGATCACCACATTTTTTCTCAGTACGCTCAGATCTAACGGCTTTAAGGACACTGCGCTTTCATGATTTTCTACCTACATCTCTGACCACTCATTCATTATCTACTTCGCCAGCTCTACTTCTCCTCTTCCCCTTGCTGTTGCCGTTCCTCAGGGTTCGGTTCTTGGTCTTTTCGTCTTTTCCATTCTTACGGCTCCTTATTGGACAAACTATCAGTAGATTCTGGTTTCAATACCATCTTTATGTTGACAATACCCAATTATATACTTTTTCCCGTGACATTACACCCCTGCTTTTACAAAATGCCAATGATTTTCTGTCACTGTTTCTAACACTGTAATTTCGCTATCTAAAACTGAATCTCTCAAAAACTGAACTTTGTGTTTCCACCGTCTACTAACCGACCTAAACCTGATAAGTCCATTGTTGGGTTAGCAGACAGGTGTGCTGCTCTGCCCTGTCTGTTATGTGAGTTTGCATTTATTTTCCTCCAGCATCTCCGGAGTTAACATTTCCTTACTCCTCCAGCCAGCTGGAGGCTGTTTGCCAAGCCCTCCACTATATAGCTTCTCCAGTTCTGATATCTAGTGCTTCTGGGTTGTTGTTCCCATGATGGCTCGTGGCTGCTACCCCTGCAGTTTCCTCTGTGGCAACCTATCTCCAGTCAACACCTGCTCACATCCTTTGTACCAGTTCCTGCTTGGTACGACCTGTTCCTGTTGTAGGGTTCTGGCAGGGTTATTCAGCGCCCAGGTTGCTGTTTGGGGCCGTCCTTGTCAGGACGATTGCTCTGCTTATGTTAGGCAGGGACTTCCTATTTTTCACCAGACATGGGCTAGCTCAGTCCTAGTTTCTGTCTCGTACCAAGCCACGTGCTGAGAAGTGAGCATCTGTCCTCTGGGTCAGCTGTCGCTCCTGCCAGGCGGTTTCCACTTTTCCGGAGGACCGACACAGTGGTTCCACACTCGCAGACGAAACCTCCATCTCAGTCTGAGGTCCCACCATAACTCCTTGTCAGCATGACCAGTGTCTTGGGGTCATATTTGCTTTTGACTTTTCCTTCACTCCCCATATTTAGTCACTTGCTCAATCATGTCATCTGCACCTCAAAAACCTCTTCAGAATCTGCTCTTTCCTGAATGGAGACATCAAAAACTCTTATTGTCACCCTTATCTACTCTCTGCTTGATTACTGCAACTTGTTACTTGTTACCCTCTCCAATCCATCCTGAATGCAGCAGCCATCTTATCTGTGTCAGGCCGCTACACGGATGCCTCCAATCTGTGCCAGTCGCTGCACTGGTTGCCTGTCAAATATATAGAATACAATTTTTTAAGTAATCAGCCTCATCCATAAGGCTCTCCATGCTGTACCACCCTACTGTACATCTCTTCCTCATCTACCACCCTACCCGTCCTTTCCCCTCAGTAAATGACCTAAATTTCTCTCTATTCTGAACCTCCAACTCCCAACTATAAGATTTTTCCTGAGCTGCACTCGTTCTCTGGAATGCACTACCCCAGATAATCAGGTTAATCCCAAATGCCCACAGTTTTAAGCAAACCCTCAAAACATAATTTATTGAAGCCTACCTTATTTCCTAATCTAAACTCTATTCCATCTGCCCTGCTACTACACTCTTTCACTTGGAAACCTGTTCTTCCAATTGTATCCCCCACCCCACACACCCTATTGCACGTATATGTTTATGCACAAAAATGGCTGGCAATTCACTTTCACAGCTGTGGTGTGTGTGTGTGTGTGTGTGTGTGTTAGGCTAGGTTCACACAGGGCGGGTTTGTCGCGGAACTTCTGTGCGGAATTTTGCTGTGGCACGTGGGTGGCCAATCCATTGCGGAAAAACCAGGCGGAACCGGCGTTGCGGCGCAGATTCAGAATATGCAGCATGTCAATTTTTTTATTTTTTTTCCTGCTGCGGCCTCGCTCCTCTCTATGGGGAGAGAAAGCCGCAGCGGAATCCTGGCAGCCATACTGCTCCAAAACCCGTGGCGAAATGCTGCGGGTTTTGAACCTGCGCTTTTCCGCTGGAATTCCAGCCTAAGACTGTAAGCTCTTGCGAGTAGTACCCTCACCCCTATTATTCGAGATGAGCACTGGTTTATTACTGGATGTTATGACCTATCTGGTGTAGGTCTTCTCCAACTTGTAGGTCGCTGTAGAACATTTTGGTTCTATCAATAGTATAAAAAAAAAAATATTAAATGGTAACCGCTGATTGGGCTACACCTCCACTGTATCTATAACATGAGACTAAATGATGACCACTTTCCGATAATACATTAGAAAGGAGGGGTTTGTGAAACATTTCACTTTAAAGCTTAGCAGTTTGTCCCACCAAGGTTCTGGACATGAGAATGTAAGAGCACTCTAAAGTAAACAAGCATTAAAGAGACTAGATCACCAACATTTTTATTTTTGCAACATTTTCCATTTTTCAAATGTTTTTATTTTCTAATTGTAGACTTTTTTTTCTGTACATGACTATGGGGGTGGCCATTTATCCTGCTCTACATTTAACAGCATTAAGAGAATTTAGAGATATGCTTTACAGCAACCTCACTGGCTGTTCACAGAATGGACAGCAGGGGACCTATTGACTTGTATGGTAGACTGTTCTAGACCTGATCTTTGACCTGTACAAAGGGTCATTTTGCAGTGAGGAGTTAGATGGTCACAGCTGATCACCTATTGTGAAGGGTGGATACAGTGTCACCTACGTAAAGGGATTACCTGCCAGTGTAATCCAGCCTGTGTGTTGGTGAGATGACAACTGCAAATTTTTCTCTACAAATCAGAAAGTATCAGACTGTTAGGCTCTATGGTCAGTGTGAAAAATGCAGGATTGTAAGATTTATTTTTTTTTAAGATTGTGATCGAATGTTAAGAAGAAAATTTACCAAAAATTTCTTAAAAACCAGTATAAAACTATGCAATAAAGGGAATGTGTCATCAGAAAATTACCTATTATATAAATCGCCACTTTTTGTGTTAGTGTTGTACAATGACTAAGTATTTTATTCTGTTAGAATACACACTTTTAAGGGGCCTTCACACTGGCGATAAAATCGTGCAATACGAGAGAGTGAAAACGCATGATTATGGAACCAATGGTTTCATTCTCATTTGTGATGTTTTCACTCAAGCCATGTTGCGTTTAAAAAAAACCAAAAAACTAATTGCAGCATGTTCTATCTTTTTGCAAAATCGCCCATTATTTTCAATGGGGCCGGTGACAGTGAGTTGGCCCCAATAAAACAATGGGAGAACTCCGTGATCCTCTGCCCCACAGTGAAATCTGCAGCTGTAATCCTTTAGCCCCGCAGTGATGGGGGGCTGCTTCCACGTGTAAGCGTCTCGCATCCAGGGGTTTCACATGGATTGCGAGGATGATATCTATCATTTTACTAGGTCACCCGTTTGTTCAGTCATGGAGCGACCCTTCTGCACATTTCTCTAAATTGGATTATAAATCATATTGTGTAAGCAGACTTGCAAAGCAAACAGTCTGTTTAAAACAATGCTTTATGCTCTGTTCAACATGTACCGCGTGTCATCTGGTCTAGAAAATCTAATTTATTTCAAAATTAACTTCTTATGGAACTCTGACTTAACCACAGAATAAGGGCTCATGTCCGCGGGTGGATTTGATTTGTGGAACCCACACAGGAGATCCGCAAATCAAGCTGCCCATAGGGAATCATGGGCACCCGCCAAATAATTTAAGCATGTGGATTTGTTTTGCGGAAAATAAATCGCAGCAGGCTCCATTTTTCTGCGGCTCCTGCAGGGACGGCTTCCATTGAGGTCAGTGGAAGCCATCCGATCCGTGGCACACCCGCAGCTATCACTGTAAATTGCTGTGGGTGCCGCGGGAAACCAGGAGTTTAAATAGAAAAACTCCTACTGCGCATGTGTGCTGCAGTATTGGCCAAAGCGCCGGAGCACATCCCCCCTGCAGAAGGAAGAAGATCCAGCTGGGATGCAGAAGACTCGCACTGCGTCTGAAACAGGTAAAATGTCCTCAGCAGCAGGCAGGGTGGGACTCCGCTGCTTGCTCCTGCCCACGGAATCTGACCCACCAATGGACATGAGGCCTAAGGTTAATGTGATTTTATACGGCAATTTATAACTTTTATACGTTGTTTTAAGGGGGTTTTAAAACACCCCATCAAAAAAATGTATAAAGATTAGAAAATGTATCTTATGTACCCCCAAAAGGTGCCTCTAAAAGTCACAACTTGTCCTGTGTGAGAAAGGGGGTCACATTTAGGAACTTCCTCTGTCACTCAGAACTGAAAATGGCGCAAGAGCAGAACCCATTGGTTTCAATTTAGTGCTATACCATGCTTCGAATCACCAGTGGTGGCACAGTAGGGGAGCTCAACACTTGCTACTAGGTTCAGCCATGTATTACAGCTGATTGCTGGGGGTCCCAGAAGCAGTACAACCTGTGATTCCGCTGGTCATAGGAGGAGCCATCTAATAAAAGGTGATTAAATAGCTGTCACATCTTTACATTTATATAATTTTTTAAATAACACAAGTTCTGGTATGTCTTTCTGTTGTCATATACTGCTAACCAGGTAACCTCTATAATAATCTGTAAGGGTTGAATAATGTTTCCAGTATAGCATCTGAGGAGTAAAAACAGATGCCTTACATCCTGGAACAGTTAATATTCAGACGGATGAATGTATGGAATATGTGTTGTCCCAATGAAGCCAGTTTTCTTTGTTGCTACAAATGTGTCATTAGCGTGGATAGAGATTTGCATTAAATGTAAAATACACAAGGGGAATATTTAAATAACAACAAAGTCATCCAAAGTGTAAAGTTTTATTATATTTTTCCTTCAGATGTGCGTTTGGACAGAATTTACATTCCAAAGAGTCTGTTCGTCTCTGTTGTTCACATGTAAGCGGCTGGTCAAAGCCACAAACCAGCAGAGCATTCGTTTTCTAGTATTAAGGGCCAGTTCCCTATCTTACCGCTCATAATAGCGACTGAAGATACTGTTTTCATAATATAGTATTATGTATATTTGTTGCAGTTATGTCCCCGCTGGTGTGAAGGGTGACCACATTATGCCTTAATGAGCCTGGCAAGCCTACCTCAAGCAGTATCATTCTGAAATTTGGACTTGCCCGAAATCTATTCATCTATGTGATAACAGGTTAGCTCCTCTGTATGGACAGGGCAGTTCCCAAGGTAATAGCTTAATTTCACATTATATTGATTCTTTCCATTGGAGGTCACAAAATCCTCCAACCCTACTGCTCTGCAGGACATGTCAACCACATGACACTATAGACATGGACTAGTATTTTCTTGACTGTTCAGGATTTGCCCATTTCAACCTTGTGGAGCAAACTTTTAACGTCTAAAACTTTGTGTTGTTCCCCCTTCTCCGAATATTGATATTTTAAAAGCGGTCTGTAATCTTTGTCCTATTTTTGTGACCAAACGACTGGCTTGTGCAAAGATCTCATTCTTTAAAAGCTTTTCTTTCATGACAGATTAAAGCTCAATTTACAAGGGCATCGCTGGAAACGGCATCCTTTAGGAGAATGGGGAGGAACAGCCAGTACTCTAGGGTTGTGGAGAGCTGGAGAATGGGCTAAGCCAAACCTAGGACATGAGGTCAGACCTGTGAGCAGTGATAGATTCTCAAGTCATCCACCTTGTTTTTTTTTACATCTTCAGCGATGCACCTAAATATGGCAGAAACTGAAAGCCGTATACAACTATCCTAATGCAAAAACTGATCAGATCAGTTTTTGACAACACATCGGTTAATAACCTCCACAATAAAGTTTTGCTGCACATATGAAGGGGGAGATCTATTACAGTCATCCTTTTATACGCCAGTCTTGTACCGAATTGCGCTGGAGTAATATGCACGTAATTTGGCACATCTTGAGCCATTCTAAACACAGAGTTGAGCCGGCTGTGAGCAGGTGTAGGTTTCTGCTATAATATGCACCAATTTCTGTCGTAATTAATCTGCCGGACCAATGATGACTTGCATTATTTTTCTCACCACATTGAAGAACGTATAGAAAATGGACATTCATGTGGTGAGAAAAATAATGCAAGTTTTACCACAAATATGGTATGCACCAAGATTTACACTTCTCTTTTTTTTCCGTCTTACTTTTCTTTTCAGCCTTTTCTCAGTGTCACACTGTAACATCACATCTAATGACGGTTAATAGGGTTGGATTGCGACCTGTCAGTGGCATAAAACTGCAAACTGTTGGGAAGTCAAGTGCAATTTGCAACCAAAAATCCATTATGAACTGCAATGCAAGATGCATGCGACTGTGACTTGCCAATGTGTTTTTTATTTTATTTTATTTTTTTTTATTATTTTGTAATTTAACACCCAAATCGCAGCTCTGAAACAAGTCGCACAAATTTTTGGGTCAATTAATTTTTTTTGACACTTTGTCTTGTGACCATAGTTTCCTTGTGACCATAGTTTCCATGTAGCCCAAGCCTAAAACAAATGTCCTCTGTGGGAAAACTTATTTATCCGCAGAACATCTCTACTTAGTGGTACATCCGCTACAGAGACATTGAATGGAGTGCTGGGGTGCAGATATGATCACTGCTCCATTCAAACTCTTCCTCGCTGCAGTCCTGCAGAAAACCGGGGAAAGCCCTACTTAAGGGGTGGTGGGTATCTCCGCTGTAAAGCCCCCAGTGATCAGACATGTAATAGGTTATTAAATGTCCCTTAGGGGACCATGCCTTTAAGAAAATAACTAATACATCTTTGGGTATTGCTGGGTAAATAGGCCATTATTGAATGTGTTAAACGCCATACGACCCTGTGTGGAAAATCGGCAGCTTTTACAGTAACAGTAAAGTGGATGAGATTTAAGCGCTACTCGCTGCAGACAAAATCTGCATCATGTCACTTTATGCAGTCAACGGCAGCTAATCTGGTTGTTAATGATTTCCAGGTATTAATGAGAATTAGTCCCCATGTTTTTGCAGCCCTCACTGAGAGCAGTATAAGGTAGTGCCTGTCTCACTGGTTACAGTGATATGTCTGCTGTGTAGGTCTGTGCAGTAGTTTTGAAGAAACTAGCATTTTATTAGTAGCAGCAAAGACTCAGAACCAACCCTGCATATTCATGAGCTGCAGGCTAGCCACACCCACCACACCATCCAGCCAATGATTGACAGCTCTCTATGTACAGTAATAGGCAGACAGCTATCAATAAGTGGCTGGAGGGCCGGGTGAGTGTAGCTAGGCTGTAGCTCATAAATATCCAGGACTACTTTAGGTAGTCCTCTATGTATCTGCTGATATTAATACATTGTAATTTTCTCTAAAACTACTGCGCAGATCCACACATCAGACACATCGGTGTAATCCGTATGCAATCAGTGTGCCAGAGAGGGGTGCGAAAAATGGTTGCACAGACTCTTAAGTTTTTGTCCTGCACCTCATAGACTGAAAAATAACCAACGTGTGAAATAATAAGAAGATCCATTCCAGTAGTTATTTTTGTGTACCATTATAGTCTAAGCTGGAGCTACATGGTCGGTTTGTAGCATAATGTAATATTCTGTTGGGGGACCTGTGACTGTGCGTGATATGTTTGTTTCTATACTGGTATATAAATTGTTATATTTTAGCTTATCAGTTTTAGAGCAATATTAACGGCAGCTTCTATTATGCAAATCTTGCCCAACTGTATTCAGAGTTCTGATTGCAGCGTCAGATCAAATTTACTTCAAAACTATTAGAAATTCCTTTATACGGGCTTTTTGTACTTTGCAGGAAAGGGGCTTGTAGCTGTGATGAGTTGGGCCTTTGTGTTAAATATAAAATGGTGGAAGGAACGGAATGTTCATTTACAATACCGTATTTAGAGAACAGCTGGTGGGTTTATTTTGTGACATATTTTTTCACACTTTAGGTGTATTTATTGGGTCCACAGCATTTCCTTTCCTTTCCCTTTTTTTTTTTTTTTTTTTTTAAATTTCCGAATGGACTATAGGAAAAAAAAATACCCGAGAAAAAAATCCTATGCGTTATTCAAAGCCCGCTATGGCACTCACCTGTGTGAAGTTAGTCTCATAACTTGTAATTGACAGACAGCTAACATGAAAAGGGAGAGGTTTCTTCCTACAAATACTATGGGGCACATTTATTTTTGGTGGTGCAGAAGAATTTTGGTATAAGTTCTGCTGTTTTTTGGTGCAAATGAATTTAGACAGATTTTTATTGATTTTCTCTCAAAAAGAACAGATGTCTAGGAAAAACAGGCAGTGTTTCAGTTTGAGCGCAGTGGGGGTTTTAGATAGATTTATGACCTAACTTTTTAAAAAGTTGTAAAATTTTTGCTCACTAACTCTATTAGCTGGGTGATGTACAAAGTCACTCCACACCCACTGACCTATTTAAAAATGTGACAAATTTATCAACATTGTGTGAAATTTGATAAATCTGTCACACTAGAGGGTGGAAGGAGAGCTGGCATCAAGAATTCGAATGATGATAAATTCCCGCTATGTGTACAACCACCCTAAAAAGGCATAATGGAATAGAAAAAAAATACTTGCAGATTTTTTTGTCTTTCATCACAAAATGAATGCCCAGTAATCATGTTATCTGGCCTCATAGGTAGCCAAGTGGAGGGATATACAACAAGAAATCCAAGATCGACTAACAGCTTGTTGAAACTTTCTTTGTAGTAAGGCCGGGTGCTCGCTTTCCGTGTGCATGAATTCATTCGCAAATAAAGGAGATGGAATAATACCTCTGCAGCGCCACCTATTGGAAGGCAGCATTTCTGCAAGTCTGTGTTAGAGTCTTTATACAAGCCTTATAACTATGACTGGGAATTGAAAGCCC